>NC_069094.1:10412794-10717070 GCF_947172395.1 Bicyclus anynana | reverse complement strand
TCTTAGCTAAAAACCACCACAATACCGCGTAATCAAGCAAATGGATGTTCAGTCCATTAATTATGTTACTTATGTAGGTAACTACGGAAATTAGTTATAGTTGTGTGAAGTTAAATCAAATAAGTGTCCGTTTTCATTTAGCAATTATTGAAATAACGTCGAAATTAGTCGATTACTAGACGGTTGTAACTTTTTTTTTGCTTTGGAATATGGCGTTGCGATTTAGCCAGCCAATAAGTAATCATTGATTGGTAATCCAAATTGAGTTAAAATGATGATTCATTTATTTATATATTAAACTTTATGTACACTACAATGGCAGAGATCAGCATTCAAAGGCGGCCTTATCGCTAATGATAACGGTGATGATGATGACTATGATGATGGTGATGATACCCTGCTTAAGCGCAGCTTAAGAGCTTATTTTCTGCGATAATACCGATAACTATCTGTATACTTTTTATATACTAATAATATAAAGCTTTCCTAAGCTAAAGAGTTTGTTTGTTTGCTTGAACGCGCTAATCTCAGTAACTACTGGTCCGATTTGAAAAATTCTTTCAGTGTTAGATAGCCCATTTACTGAGGAATGCTATAGGCTATATTATCCCATATTCCTACGGGAACGGGAACCACGCGGGTGAAACCGCGCAATGTCAGATGGTCGTATCTATAAATTCATATCAATTTACGAGGCATTCATAAATTGCACGGCCTCACATCTCACATGCACACATTATTTCCAAAGTTTGACAATAGCTCTCAAGCGCTGACGAGTTCTAGCTTTGTTAATTCCGCAGGCAAATAAGAGCTTTCTAAAACTGGGCTATTAAAGTCTCCAGAGGAAAGTTGATTAAAATGCAAGCTTTGACGGTTGACCTCATTATATGCCTACTGTTTATAGAGTGTATTTACTTTACTAAATCTATGTTTAAAAAGGCTCTTTGGTTTTCCTGTAATTATGTTTTTCTAATGCCGCGATAGCCCAGTGGGTTATGACTCTTCCTTTTTTCAGACGGATTTTTCAGATCACATGTTTCAGACGGTGAAGGAAAAACATCGTGAGGAAACATGCATACTTGAATATTTTCTTTTAAAGATGTGTGTGAAGTCTGCCAATATATTGTATATTGTAGAAACCGAAAGGAGTGTGGATTGTCATCCTCCTCCTAACAAGTTAGCCCGCTTCCATTTTAGATTGCATCATCACTTACCATCAGGAGAGATTGTAGTCAAGGGCTAACTTGTAAAGAAAAAAAAATCTGCATTGCGTGGTGGACTATTAGCCTAATCCCTCTCATTCTGAGAGGAGATATAGAAATAGAAATTCTGTGTGTAAATGTTCTGTAGAGAATATTGTACCTAATGGCAAAACCGATAAAGTCATACGTTCCATGCATTAGGAATAGATTAATTGGTTTTTTGCCTTTATTTACGTTGACATCAATATATCGTTACTAGCCACTGAACATGATTTATCATCTGTAACAATAGTGGACCATATACTGTAGGTATTACGTAAAAAATATCTATCTATCTCTCAGTAGGTTACTGCAAAAATTTAGCTTCCATTCCAAGGTCGTTAGTGTAAACGATCTTTAGATTTAGAAGGTAAAAATATTGAGATTTGAGAGTCTGTTGTAAGTACTCGAACACCACACGATCCGGTCGCTAAGTGACTCTTAAAGCTTCAAAGACATTTGGCGATTGATTTTGTGATACTTGGCAAAAGTATGACGAGATCAAAGCGCATCCTGGGTAGTTACTGAATTATTTATTAAGCTATTAAAAGACAACGAGTAGGTATATCGATAATACTTTGTTAATAGGCCTCCATTAAGGAACAAACAACATGAAATACAGTATTAAGAACCCTAAAGTGATTTTAAAGGTTTACCGTTTTCTATACCTAGTGTCGAAAAAAATAAAAACCTATTGCAGCGTAAACCTAATATGTAATGCTTATTAGGTTTACGCTCATTATTTTTAACCGACTTTCGAAAATGAGGAGGTTCTACGTTCGGCTGTATGTATGTTTTTTTTATGTCTTATGATTAATGATCAAATAGATTGATATAATTTTTTACGTTTTATATAATAACATTGTTCAGTTGCCGTTTCTACTCATGGCTACGAGATTATCGCTATATTACAAGTTATATGGTTTACAGCATGCATATATGTATATAGGTATCCATCCATCTTACTGTTACGTATAGATATATCCAAACCCGTAGGACTTTCCAAAATAAATTGACTATACCAATAGCCGTCATAGCCTAGTGAATATGACCTCTGCCTTCGATTCAAAGGGCGTAGGTTCGGATCCGGTCCGGGCCATGCACTTCCAACTTTTCAGTAATGTGCATTTTAAGAAATTAAATATCACGTGTCTCAAACGGTGAAGAGCAAAACATCGCGAGGAAACCTGCATACCTGAGAATTTTCTTAATTCTCTGCATATGTGAAGTCTGCCAATCCGCATTGGGCCAGTGTGGTGGAATATTGGCCTAAGCACTACATTGAGCCGAACATGGGTTGTTAATGATGAGGATTTTTTTTTAAATTTACCTATTGTAATATTTAGCCATTAGTAAGTATTTACTGATGAATGGCAAAAAAATATTATAATACAATCAAATAGTTACTGGATTAATTTTAGATGGATTTTTAGTTACTAAAATTCAGGCAACGTGGGTTCGGACTAAATCTTTCAGTTTTATGGTATTAGGAAAAATCCGCAATTTAATTGCATTCAGCTGCAGGTCTGACGGGCTTGCCTACTAACTTATGGTGACTGGTATTGACTCTGACAGGTAAACGTGTGCATCAAATGGTATTCGTTCAGAGGATTTTCGATATTTCACGTTATTTCCTGAGCCCGCCTCTGTGACAGGAATATTTACGTCATTACCTGCCTTAACACTCCCGGGACACTTGTATAACGTGGGATGTAGTTCGAGAGATAAGCGGAAGCGATTTTATTTTTCTTGGAAACCAAGAGTGAGGGAGAGGAGTATTGCTATGTATAGGCGTCCTGCATATACATAGCAATATGATGGGAATTAAGGATTTAACCTAAACAAAACGTTTATTGTGTACCTAAAGAAAATATTTAAGAAATTAAATATCACATGTCTCAAACGGTGAAGGAAAACATCGTGAGGAAACCTGCATATCTGAGAATTTTCTTAATTCTCTACGTATGTGAAGTCCGCATTGGGCCAGCGTGGTGGACTATTGGCCTAACCCCTCTCATTCTAAGAGGAGACTTGAGCTCAGCAGTGAGCCGAATATTGGTTGATAATGGAAACAAAATATTATCTGTATATGTATTTGGACTAATCTCTCAACGAAATTCCGTTTGATTTTCACTAACAAAATCTCATAAGAACGGAATGTATTCGGTTGAAACCGCTATTCATAAATATTTTAAACTTATTTTATGTAAAATATGATTAAAACGCTTGTCGCTTGTGATTTATAATGCAAACGAGCTTATAGATATCGAGGCGCGAGCAATATTTGAATATCTAGCTAGAAATGCTCAGTGAAATAAATATTAGGCTGAAGGATACTGTTGCAATATTTTTGCGATAGTTTTGTGCAAGTAACTTTTATTGGAATATTTCAATTGCTTTAGAAATGTTTTTAGTATAAGCTAGAATTTATAACTGAGTAACTAGCGGCAACTTGGGTATTCATTTAACGCTTAGCTATACTAATGACAACTCTGACTCAGTCGTAAATGTAGTTTCGTAGCACAAAATATATCAGAAACCACGTTAGCTTTAGCGTTTTCTGTTCTATGTTAGAATGTATTCGTTTTTGTATTTGGAGCGGCTACGACAGCATCGTGTTCCGTGCGCTCTATCTTCCTATTATTTTTTAGATGCAATTAAAATACAATCGATTATACGTTTACATTTAACCCCATAACTTGTAACGGTACAGGTACGTGATCTTATGATCCCTAAATGTGAAGTTATCGCCGTCCGGCGCCATTGTTTTCAGACAATAACAATATTCGAAGCCAAAGCTCATCCGTCTTAATGAGAAACCTTGGAGCCACTATCGCACCATTTGTTTGTCGCCAATAAAAAAGGGAAGGTACAACAAGATTTTTATTTGTGCTCACGAACCTGTGATAACTTTCTTCTTTGTGAAGTTCGCACAGGACACCCAAACTCAGGATATCCGCTTATTGGTTAGACTTGTTGGCACATTGTCTACTGTCTGTTAATATATTTTACGTATGTATTAAAAAGCAAAAATGTGATATATTCATAAAAACATGATGATTTTTTCATTATGAACGAATGAATGCAATGCATGTTATATCTATAGGTAGCTAATAGTTCAACGTAGCATTTGTTATGCCAAGCATGCGACATTGGATGGCTTGCATTCTCAAAATTTCCAAGGAACATCTTGAACTCGCATATTTGAAATGATGACAGGTAATTCTGAACCTTGTATGTACTAAAACTTATCGTTAAAGCATTTTCCATAGCAGTTCTGTTTTCGTTTACATTGTATT
Organism: Bicyclus anynana; assembly: GCF_947172395.1. NCBI lineage: Eukaryota > Metazoa > Arthropoda > Insecta > Lepidoptera > Nymphalidae > Bicyclus > Bicyclus anynana. Next base: position 10,712,530 of record NC_069094.1, on the reverse strand, counting down.
TAGAATGTTAATAATTTCCAGGTAGTTTTCTTTGGATTGTACGAGTAAGTATCAGAGTAGTAATTCCTAATTAAATAACTGAACCGTAAATTCGAAGCTTAATTGATTGAGATAGCACTCGTCCTTTCGCGTGTGTTTCCCTTCTCTTTCTACGTGTCTATATGCCTCTCTTTCGCACATCCCCCTCACTTCACCTACCAGGCAGCTGGTCGAACAATGGTTCGAACATCTAGCTCATTGGCGTTCTTATTTTCGCTGTGTACGGTTCGTTCACGAACCATTAAATTTCCCTATTTTAAAATTTAAATTCTAAATTTAAATTTCAATATAATTGTGTACTGTGTTCTCCTGAAGAAGCAGTGACCATCAGTATTTCACGTAAGTGTTTATTTTTATATAAACTTCTATACATTCTCTAACAGTTTTACTGTTCGTTTATATTTATATGCCTATTTAAATTAAATTTAAATAAATCGAAAAACGCATCAAATTGCAGTCGCTGTCTTAATATACAGGTACCTGCATATTATTATTTTGCGAATCAAAAATAATGCGAGCAATCTATTTGTTTGATCTTAATCGGTCCGAGAGAAGCGACTGCAGACCACAATCTCTTCGCAGATCGGATAGTAGCTCATTAAATCAGCTTGAGTACCTCCTCGAGGTCGAATAAAACGACGAGCCGCAAACCAAAACGTTAGCGCCGTCATAGGAAATCAAAGCGATCTCGACGATCAGATAATAGGTTTGATAAACTGTAAAATATTTTTTTTTGTAGCTACCTTCAAACATAAATATTTTATAAAATAATTATTCTAAACGCAAATAATACGTTTCTGTAAATGTAGTTTTCGAACATTTTTTGCTTCAGGTAATGCACAAGTCTGTGCCTTCCGAAAGGGTAACTTACTTGCTTACGTAATACGTAAACTGACGTGTTTCGGGACGATTGTCACGAATTATTTTATGATCAAATTAATTAACTGCTAGTAGTATTGCAAAAGATGCATGCAGTAGTTTTCTGTAGACACCAAACTTAAAGGTCTATCAGTTCCAAAAGCTTTAAATGAGTTGCAATAATTTTTTCTTTTTATAATAAAAAAAAAAATAATAATAATAATAATAATTAAAAGCTTCTTTTATTTTTAAATAGTAATGTACCTACGTATAGTATCATACGATCTTTTGCAACTATTATGCGGTCATAGAACTGAGATAATTCAAATGAGACGTAATGCTATAACGAAATTCATACGAGAGCCACTTATAAAAACGTCTTTACGGTTGATGCTGAAATCTTTTGAATGCTGATTCTTTTACGGTGGCTGATTCTTTTACTGTGGCTGATTCTTTTCCCTTGGCTTTTATGAAAGTTGGTGGTGTTAAGAAAGTTCTTAACACTCGTCAACTGTCAGATCACTTAAATTAACTAATAATCGCCCTCCGCAGGGGGCAGTCACTTACAATTGCCCTTCACAGGGCATTTCATTGCTGGCATGTGCAAACTAAGCATCCAACAAAGAATGCTCCTCCGCAGGGGAGTCATTATTATCAATATCCTCAGGGATATGTGTACAATGTATTTTAATCGACATCCCTTCTTAAGGTAAGTACTTGCTGAAATACATAAGCTACACATCCAGCACAGAATGCTCCTCTACAGGAAAGTCATTGTTATCAATATCCTCAGGGATATGTTTAGAATGTATGTCTTGTAATCAACATCCCTTCACAGGGTACTTGATGGAATACGCAAGCTACACATCAAGCACAGAATGCTCCTCCGCAGGGGAGTTATTATTATTATCAATATCCTCAGGGATATTTTTACAATGTGTAGTAACCGACAATCTCTTCACAGGTGTCTTGCTGGAATTCGCAAGTAACACATCCAGCACAGAATGCTCCTACGCAGGGGAGTCGTTATTATCAATATCCTCAGGGATATTATTACAATGTGTAGTAATGGACAATCCCTTCACAGGTTACTTGCTGTAATACGCAAGCGACACATCCAGCACAGAATGCTCTTCCACAGGGGAGGCATTATTATCAATGTCCTCAGGGATATACTAACAATGTTTTGTAGTTGACAATCCCTGTACAGGATACTTGCTGGTATACACAATCTACATATTCTACACAAAATGCTCCTTCGCCGGGGAGTTATTATTATCAATATCCTCAGGGATACGTTTTGTAATGTTTTCTAATCGAGTTTCCTTCAAACGGTACATGCTGGCATGCGCAAGGTATACACATCCAGCACAGAAGGCTCCTCCGCAGGGGAATCGTCATTATCAATATCCTCAGGGATATGTTTACAATACTTTTAGATCTACAGTAGCTGGACGACAAAGTCGATCAGTCAGAAATCAGAGCGCATCCGTCGATGCCTCTAGATGTGACAATACTAAAGCGTGCGTCAAGCTCAATAGGCCTCCTCTTGTTGTACCAAGACCTTAACACCTTAACTTGTTGTTCTTGTTGCCTTAACACCTCAACTTTGTAAAGTGTTCTCAAGTTTCCGGATTCATACGCAAGGTTTGACAAAAATGTTCATTGTGACAGAAAGCGATGGTTCCTACCGTCCAATTTTTTATTTGAAAAGCCTAAACACGTTTGTTCACATAGATCAGTTCAAACTTACAAATATTTATCGGATACCAGATTTTCTGAAAATACGAGATCGGCTATGCAAAATAGACCTTTTCCCAAGCTTACTTCCATTTGGTGATCCGCAAGTCCGTAAGGTGGTTTCTCCGTCTAATTTAAAATGGAGAAATTAGACCAATTGGGTCGCTCAGACCTTGCCGGAAGTTATTCGCATCGTTGTATATCTAGATGATTGTCTGCTGGCATCATCATCATCAAGTTTTCAATGTATCCGAAAATCCGAGCACGTGCTGGAAGGAGAGACCCTTGGCTTTATCAAAAATATGACTTCCATCTGAGAAGTATCAGTCTTTTAACCTAGGTGTCAAGCATTTTAAAGGACAACAGAACGACTTTATGAAACATCCGAAGTCTGATCGGTCTTCGGTCTAAATTTTACCAGCTTTGCAGTCCCAAGGGGCAGACTGAACTAAAAGTGCATGTCATACCAGCACATACAATACTACAAGATTAATCGATTGGCATCACACCACCAAGTCATTTCCTGACTACAGACACATCGGATCTAGCTCGGGCAAACAGCTAGACAGATGGTAATTTTTTAATTAATTTGCAATCAAAAATAAATGCTGGCAATATTAAGAGTCCTAAAAAGCTATTATCAGCTCTAGCGATGTAGTACCATCCTACTACAGTGCGGTAACAAATCGGCAGTTGCTTACCTGCGTAACGACGATCGCAATATCACGTATCAGTCTTTATTTTCAAGCTAGTTATATATGCTAGCCGATCGACGTTCTCGACATCGATAGACTGTGAAATGACACCTGTTGCCTCATTGCACAGAAATCATATACAAGATATTCGGGGTACCCTGTGAACGATCTTTTCGCATTGCTGACAGACAGCACATGTTGTTGCCAACTATATCATATTGTTATCAACAATATATCGATAAACTTGAACGACAAACAGGTGATTTGTCATGACGCATTTTCTATTTGCTGGTAGTACTCATTAGCGTAGATATTTCCACCACCTTGTCTGGTACTAAGAGTCCTAAGTACACCTCAATAGAGCTTCTGGCATATTTCTTTTGGTGATTCCTCAACGGGACCAAGTTTTTCTGCAATAAAGGCTCAGTTTACCATCCGAAATGTCACTCTGACTCATTAGTGGACATGGCAACGGGCTTTCTACTTCCCAATAACAGAACTACTTAGTAACAGATTTCTAAGGGTCCGAACATACCCTTAGAAGTCCGGAAATGTGAGGGTGGGATTTAAACCCTCTGAACAAGAATTTTGATCAAAATGATTTACTCAAATCATCTTGGCGACATTTAACCTACAACAACAACTTATAAGGTTGCCTAATCACCATGAATAGAATGGGTGGATATACATAGAACAAACCCAAGAAATTGTTTTATTTTTGAACCTATAGCTTCAATAAAGGCAAGTTTTATTTATACTTATTGACAAACTATCGTAGAATACTATAGTTCTACACAAATCTGTAGTAGCTACATTGTGTAATGCAGATTCAGCTAGCCTTTCAAGTTCACATACCTACTTTAGTGAACATGTTTTTAAATGAATTATTTAATTGCTCTCAAACAACTGGCAGCAAGTAAACCGCCAAACTGAAACATGGACGATCTTGTATCTTATTTAGCAAATAGTAAAATGGATTTAAACACACTTTCGTAACATCCAGACATACTATCGCAATGTTCTTTTTATTTTTTCCTTTGTATGGCAGAAGAATACACGATTTAACTCTTCTTCTTTTATTTTCGATTTCAGATCACTTGAAAAATTCTAACGACTTTATAATTCTGTGATCTCAAAAAGGACTCTACATCGTATAGACAATTCGCTATGATACATAGAATCAGTTAGCTATATGTAATAAAGTATTTATTAGTACTAAGAGTTCAAGCCAGCCTGCTTCGCGTTCAGAAATTGCTGGTTGACTATTTCTATTTTGTTAGAGGCTAATATTATTAGCGACTATTAGTAGTTGCTAATATTGCTGGTAGCTTTCGATCTACAGGTGATTCCAAAATTGGTCTCTAGATCTACCAATTGGCTAGATGCAATTGAGAGCTGAAAATACTTTCATAGATTTTTACAAGCTACAGACTAGGGCAACTGCTTCCAAGTCAGATACTGTTGTTAATTTATTTGATTATATAACTTGATTATTAATGATTATAGTTTAAATTTTAGTATATTTTACGTTGAAGCTCCCAAAGTGCTTTTATCTTTGGGTAAGGCGTATCTTATTTTATGTAATATATTATTTGTTCCACCTTCTGATTTAGCGTATAATCAAATCAGAAGAAGAATGTAATTGTTGTTTAATCATTCTACTTATAAAAGATTATTATTTTCGCACATCCAATATAATAAATTTTATTTATAAATGCCCCATGTGTTGCCCCAGTGTTTATCTACACTTTTAAATTACATGATTTTTGAGATATAATTATTATTTTTATAAATACAATTAATTCTGTCTTTCTCACATTGACGTTCTTCACCACCAGGCGATAACAAACACGTCTCAATCAATTAAGCTTCGAATTTACGGTTCAGTTATTTAATAGCAGCGTTTTTCCTGAAATAAAACGCATATTAAATTACTAACCTAAATTCGAAGCTTAAGATAATTTCTGCCTGTTGATTTTCAACGCAATGAGCTAGATGTTCGAACCATTGTTCGACCAGCTGCCTGGTAGGTGAAGTGAGGGGGATGTGCGAAAGAGAGGCATATAGACACGTAGAAAGAGAAGGGAAACACACGCGAAAGGACGAGTGCTATCTCAATCAATTAAGCTTCGAATTTAGGTTAGTAATTTAATATGCGTTTTATTTCAGGAAAAACGCTGCTATTAATACTCGTAGCTGCTTATCGTAGATTTCCAGGAGAATTCCATTTAGGAGGAGAATAAAAATTTCGTTAATTCATAAATTTACTAAAACAAATCATACCATCTTTTTAAAAGATTCTACAATTTACAGAATTCTATTATATTTATTCCGTAAAATCAATATAAAATACTTCAAGTGTCGGAAAAAGTTTAGCCGCCTGGGACCTTATTCTGTCTTCTAAAAACAATGATCACGTACAAGTAATATTTACACCGATTTTCTCGCTGATAAAGTCGCGAGGCTTTGTTAGTTAAATAATAACAAAATGATTGTAACTGGTAGTCCAACTTGTCCAAAATGACTCTGCAACATAATTTGTTTAAGAGGAATACTTACTTATAAAGAATTTGATTGACAATTTTCACTTTTTTATAGCATAACTGTACATAAATGGCCCTTTTGTGAATTGAATGTTTCGCATAAACTGTTCAGTGTGCCTAGTGGGAGTTTTCAATACTTTCATACTGTTACTATCGCGTTGACGTATACGCGAATCTATATGGAATTGAAACACTTGTGCAGTAGTGCCACTAGAAGGCGCTGTTTAAATTCCTTGGAAATTCGCGTTTACGTTAACGCGATAGTAACAGTATCAAACTGCCACTAGGCCCTCTGGGCAATGATATTTTATACTAGAGATTATATATATAGAGATATATTTTACACTACCGCATCAAAACTGAGGCGGACAAATGTGGAAAATTTACTTAAATTTGTTTAGTTGTTTATTAAATAACGAACGTTAAACAAATAATACCTAAATATCGTCTACAATGTCGAGTTTTGTGTTTAGGAAGTGTAAAAATTATACATACATAAATATATTATGGAATTAAAGACAAAATCAGTGGTGTAGCTAAATTCGGATCACTTTTTGCGGTGATTTTATAGGGAGTATAAAATTATCATCGGTCCTGGGCAAATAAGACTAACGTTAACACATATTCGTAGAAGCGCTTATTGGCTACGTATCGATTCGAATGCTGAGGATGAGGGTAGTTCACAGTCGACTGCAGCGTCAGTTCCACTCCGTCGGCCACAAACAATACATATAGTATGAGATCCGGCATAAGAAATGTATATCCTCATCTGTTATTTATTTGGGGTAAGAAATAATTGACAGAAAATATACACATTCATACTAAATATTATAGTATAGAGTATAGTTAAAGTTACTGAACAGAATTGAAAACGTCAAGGTTGCCTGCTTTCACACTGCAACTGTGGGGTTACCAGACATAAACAATTGACTAATGTTATTTATATACCCTCATCAGCTATGTAGTAGTCTACTTCTAAAAAATAAAAGCTTATCTTAAGCTTAATTTAGCTGTATTATGTAACTACTAACTAGGCAAACTATTTGCTATGTGTAACTGTGAATATTATCTATTATTTCTTTCTTATCACTAATATATATCAGATGACGGTATATATTTCTGATGTCGGATCTTAGACCATTACCTAATGAGCTTTACGCTATGCATTACATTTTTAACAGCAGCGTTTTGAAAACACTTACCTATATTCTGTTTATTTCTAGGTGTCTTCTAAAGTCAGAGGAAAATAAACTATCGGATATAAATGCATATCGTCATTAACAACATTGAAAAATAATTCACATCATTTCACATCACATTTTTAACGGCCTCCGTGGCGCAGTGGTTTGCGCGGTGGATTTACAAGACGGAGGTCCTGGGTTTGATCTCCAGCTGGGGCGATTGAGGTTTCTTAATTGGTCCAGGTCTGGCTGGTAGGGTGTGGATTTTCATCCTCCTCCTAATAAGTTAGCCCGCTTCCATATAGATTGCATCATCACTTACCATCAGATGAGATTGTAATCAAGGGCTAACTTGTAAAGAATAAAAAAAAAACACCTTTTTTCCGGTAAATTGGGATCGGACGAAGGATCACTTGTTAAGTACCGATTCTATGGGAGCCTACAGGTGCTGGTCTTTGATCTTCTTTCGTGTAATTCGTGTAGCTAATGTTTAATGTGGCGGATAATTGTAGCTTTATTTTCTTTCTTTCGTCTTTTGTCCGTTAATGTTCTTATTAGAAACTAGCAGACGCCACGCGGTTTCACCTGCGTAGTTCCCGTTCCCGTAGGAATACGGGGATAAACTATAGCCGGGAATTGTATTCAAACAGTGAAAGAATTTTTGAAAAATCATACATACAGCCGAAAGTAGAACCTCCTCCTTTTTGGAAGTCGGTTAAAAATGGTTCAATAGTTTCGGAGCCTATTCAATGCAAACAAACATACAAAAAAACAATCGATTTTTTTCTCTTTATAATATTACGAGCAATCGCCGCGCGGTTTCAAGCGCGTGGTTCCCGTTCCCGTAGGAATACGGGGATAAATTTAGCCTATAGCACCCGGGGATAGTGAAGCTTTCCAACAGAGAAAGAATTTTTCAAATGGTTCAGTTATAGTTATATTTATTAGTCGGAACTTAATTAATGCAAACAAACAAACAAACAATGAAAATCTTTCCTCTTTATAATATTAGTATTGACTATTTTAATATACCTACTTTATTGATTAGACGAGACTATTAGTAGAACAGAGAGTGTGATGGTTTATAACTAGTCTGTATTGTCATTTTAATATATACGTTAATAACACTCTTTTTTAATTTTTATTCTTTTTTTTTACTCTTTACAAGTTAGCCCTTGACTACAATTTCACCTGGTGGTAAGTGATGATGCAGTCTAAGATGGGAACGGGCTAACTTGTTAGGAGGAGTTTCACACCTTTCGGTTTCTACGCGACATCGTACCAGACATTTGTTTTATCCATTATTCTAGTCAGAATTACTTGGATATTGGATATATTTTTTTTTATTACTGAGAAAGAATAGAACGAACGAGCTAACTTATCCTAGTAACTATACAAATCATGCCCAAGTGGAATGGTGTCTGGACACTAAAAAATGAGCCAGCCGTTCTGTCACCAGTCGCGGCAACTAGCGGTGAAATGTTTTTTTTTGATACTGCGACTCCATGGCCCAAGGACCTCCATGACAAAAAGAACGAAATATAAGTAACTCTCATTCAGAAAAACATACTTAGGCCACCTACAGGTTTCAGCTTTTCTGCTGCGGCTCCCGGTCTTGATTCTGTCTCCTGCTAATTTATCAACGCATGTAATTTAATACAATGATTTGTTCTGTATTTAATATAATGTTTCGTTCTTTATTTACAGAATGAAGTAATGAAGTAGTTGTATTAATTAGGTTCTACAAAATAGCGTTATAGTTGCTCACATAAATTATTAAGTTAGTTCGTTCCATACTAGAAATTTCCACGGTGCATGTTGATTTATTATAGTGTGACTCTGTAGGTAAAATGTTACATGAAAATGCTACGAGAATGTAATATTAGCTTATTCTACGGACATTTCCAAGAAAATTAATTGAATTTAGAAATTAAAATGACTATAGGTTGGATTTGATGAAGGGTTTTGAAATTGAAATTGAGGAGGATACAAAAAACAAGAAACGTAGACATCCGAATGAAAACTAAATTAACAGATGCGCTTCTTTTTAGTTTAAACCAAAAATGTAACTGGGCTGGTCACTTGTCAAGATATAAAGATAAGAGATGGACTTACCAAACAACTAAATGGCAGGGCCCAATTGGCAAAAGAAATGTAGGAAGACAGTAAAAGAGATGGGTCGATGATATAATAAAAACAGCAGGAAAAAACTGAATGCATATGGCCAAAGATAGGGAAAAATGGAAAAAGATGGAGGAGGCTTTTACCCATAGGGTGCCATATAACAAAATAACAGAATTACTTTAAAATTTATTGTAACATTTTATGTATTGTAAAACTGTTAAGTGGAAATAAAGCTATAATAATAATAATAATAGGTTGGATTACTGCCCTGGTCCTGTGGTGAGGCTAGGTAGCTTCTTATTATGAGGTTCAGGGTTGTCATCATTAACAACCCATATATTTGGTTCACTGTTGAGCACTGGTCTCCTCTCAGAATGAGAGAGGTTAGGCTAATAGTCCACCACGCAGGCCCAATACGGATTGGCAGACTTCACACACCTATAAAATTAAGAAAATTCTCAGGTATGCAGGGTTCATCACGATGTTATTCCTTTACTGTTTGACAGCCATGATATGGATATGGATATGACCTCTGCGTTCGATTCGGAGGACGTAGATTCGCATCCGGTCCAGTGCATGCACCTCCAACTTTTCAGTTATGTGAATTTTAAAAAAAAAGCTTTAAAATAATTAGAAGAAGAAGAAGAAATACTTTATTGCACACAAAAATAAAATTATAAATTAAAACATTAAAAAGATAATTTAAACTTAGCATGCAAAGGCGGCCTTATTACTATATATATAATTAGTTTAATTTAGCCGACTGTTTTCCAATATACCTACAGAACGATCAAAGCAAATTAACAATTTACGAATGGATGAACATAATTACCAACTACAAATTCACAAATAACATGTAGATTATAGTAAAATCATTAATCCTGCGAATTTTCTGACAGATGCTAATGTCACTTAATAATGATACCATATTTATTGTGATAGTGATGTCCATTGTCCTGTACTGTATAGGTAAATAATAGTGCCTCAGTTCATTCACTCTCAAAGAGGAATTTTGAACAGAAATTTCAATCTTATCGCTTTGATAAAAACTGCAGACAGACAGACACGTCAAACTTATAACATACCTCTATTTGCGTCGGGTTAAAAATTAAAAAAATTCTTAAAGTAAAGTTTTCTGACGATGTTTACTATTTAAGACACGATGTTTATTTCTTAAAATGCACATAACTTAAATATCTGAGGTGCATGGCCGGGACTGGATTCGAACCTACGTCCTCCGAATCAAAGGCAGAGATCATATCCACTGGGCTATCACTACATTTCTTTGGCCAAACTAGTAGTTTATTATGCGGTACGAACTTTGTCATGTAAACATCCGTTCGGAGTTTTCCATTATTATTTTTAATGATCGCACACAATGATAAATATGATAGAAATCTATTCAACCCTTTATGTCAACCAATTCAGGGCGCCGCCACAAACATAAACAAGTGTATGAAAACATATTATTGGGTTAATAATAGTTTTCTTTTGTGCTGTAAGGTTTTTATAATATTTACTAGCGGACGCCCGCAACTTCGTTCGCGTAAAAATTGATGTAAACTTCTCTACCTCTACCTTACCCTGCTCGTAAACCTACCCAACCCTACCCTACCCTACCCTACCCCTACCTTACTCCTACCCTACCGCTAACGCTAACCCTTCCCTCGCCCCACCTTACCCTACCCTAACCCTACCCGTAACCTGTCCATACCCTATCCTACCCTACCCCTAATCTACCCCTACCCTACCCTACCCCTAATCTACCCCTACCCTACCCCTACCTTACTCCTACCCTACCGCTAACCCTAACCCTTCCCTACCCCTACCTTTTCCCTACCCTAACCCTACCCTACCCGTACCCTACCCCTACCCTACCCCTATCCTACTCCTCCCCTACCCTATACGTTCCATATCCTTCCTCTACCACTACCTTGCCCCTACCCTACACAACCCCTACCTTATCCGAACCCTACCATACCCTACCCTTACACTTTCCCTAAATTACCCCTACCCTACCTCTATCCTACCCCTTCCCTACCTCTATCCTATCCCTACCCTCAGCAAAATTGGTCCAGCCTTTTGTGCGTGGTGCAATGACCAAAAGACTATAATTTCCCAAGCGACTTCTATGCTAATACTATAAAGAGGTAAAGTTTGTGTGGTTGTCGGGGGTAATCTCTGGATCTACTGGACCGATTTGGAAAATTCGTTTACCAATAGAAAGCTACATTATTTGCGAGTGTCATAGGCTATGTTTGGTCCTCATATTCATACGGGAACGGGAACCACGTAATTGAAACCGCGGGGCATCATATAGCGGCATTTCTGCGACTTTCAGAAATTTTGTATTATCTCTGAAACTATATAACTAATTAACATACTGTAAAGGGCAAATCTTATCTCTATAATATCCTTGTGATTGTTAAATCATTTATTTTGATAAGGATTTAAGTTTAGTTGTGTAAATAATGACGTAAACCTTAGTTTAAAATTTAAATAATTTATTAAAGTACTAAAGGTACTATATCTGCTAAAATATAAAAGATAGATATATGGTGTCGCGGACTTTTTTGTAGAACTTTTAAAGGTTCAAAAAGCCTCCATACATTTATTTCAGTTATACGCAATGGTTGAGGCAGCGCATGCGAATAAGTAAGTTTTTCGGTCTGACCTGTAAGAGAAAACCCGCGATATCTCAGTAGTTATATATGATAGAAATATAAAATATAGCCTATAGCACTCCCCGATAACGTAGCATTCTACTGGTGAAAGAATTTTTAAAATCGGTCCAGTAGTTCTGAAGATTACCCCATTTCAAAAAATTGTTACAAACTTACAAACTTACAAACTTACAAACTTTACCTCTTTATAATATTAGTATAGATATAGATTAAGTAGGTATACTTACCTGATTTATAAGGTCTGTGGATCTTTATTATATGAAATACTACTTAACGCCTCGCGATTTCACATGTTCGTTTTCGTTCCCGTGATAATACGGGGATGAAATATAGCCTATAACACTCACAAATAACGTGGCTTTCTAGTTGTAGAAGGATTTTCCAAATTGGTTTAGTAGATCCAGAGATTACCCCCTACAATACCACAAACTTTACCTTTTCATAATATTAGTATAGATTATAGCAAAGTAGCTAAGAAATTAAATATCACGTGTCTCAAACGGTGAAGGAAAATATCGTGAGGAAACCTGCATACCAGAGAATTTTCTTAATTCTCTGCGTGTATGAAGTCTGCCAATCCGCATTGGGTCAGTGTGGTGGACTATTGGTCTAACCCCTCTCATTCTGAGAGGAGACTCGAGCTTAGCAGTGAGCCGAATATGGGTTGATAATGATGATGATAGCAAACTAAAGAGTGTTTTCATCACCGAACGTTAGGGGTCGTGCTCAGAGTAGTGTATCTTCAACCTCACATAGTTTAAAAAGTTCAGAGATAAATTTTCTAACAATGTGTCCCTTTCGCATAGCCCGTATTAGGTACGAGAAATTATGTTTAAATTTAGTTTACATTAGCTAGCTAAATTAACATAATAAACTTCGAAACATTTCGTTTATTTTAAAAAAAATGTGTTAAACAGAGTTTATATTATTTTTGAGTTTTTAAATTATTATCAGCCTTATTTATAATCTAAATACAACACCTAAACTGGTTTTATTATATTTTAATGTATTCTAAGTATTTATGACTAGCGGACGCCCGCGACTTCGTCCGCGTAAATTTCGATGTCAACTTTACTACCCTACCCCTACCCTACCCCTACATCTACCCTACCCTACCCAACCCCTACATCTACCCTACCCTACCCCTACCCCCACCCTACCCTTACCCTACCCCAAACCTACCCCTACCCTACCCCTACCTTACCTACACCCTACCCCCATCCTAGGGTACGGGTAAGGACCTTCCCCGTACCCTATCCCTTTCCTACCCCTATCCCACCCGTACCCCTATCTCACGCCTATCCTACCCCTACCCTACCACTTCCCTATCCTACCCGTACCTCTACCCTACCACTACCCTACCTCTACCCCTACCCTACCCCTACCCTAAACCCGGCCCTAAACCTACCCTACCCCTACACTACCCCGACGCTTCCCTACCCGTACCCTACCCGTACCTTACCCTACCCTATAACTTCTCTATCTTACTCCTACCCTTAGCAAAATCGGTCCAGTCCTTCGAGAGTGGCGGTATGACCAAGAGAAATAGAGACTTCTATTCTAATAATATAAAGGGGTAAAGTTCGTGTGGTTGTAGGAGGTTATCTCTGGATCTACTGGACTGATTTGGAAAATTGTTTTACCAATAAAAAGCTACGTTATTTGCGAGTGTTATAGGCTATGTTTGATCCCCATATTCACACGGGAACGGTAACTACGTAAATGAAAGCGCCGGGCGTCATATAGCGGAATTTCTGCGTCTTTTAGAAATTTTGTATTATCTCCGAAACTATTTAAGTAATTAATATACTGTAAAGGGCAAATCTTATCTCCATAATATCCTTGTGATTATTAAATTATTTATTTTAATAAGGATTAAAGTTAAGTTGTATAAATAATGACGTAAACCTAAGTATATAAAACTAGCGGACGCCCGCGACTTCGTCCGCGTAAATTTCGATGTCAACTTTACTACCCTACCCCTACCCTACCACTACCCCAACCCTACCCTACCCAACCCCTACATCTACCCTACCCTACCCCTACCCCCACCCTACCCTTACCCTACCCCAAACCTACCCCTACCCTACCCCTACCTTACCTACACCCTACCCCCATCCTAGGGTACGGGTAAGGTAGGGGACCTTCCCCGTACCCTATCCCTTTCCTACCCCTATCCCACCCGTACCCCTATCTCACGCCTATCCTACCCCTACCCTACCACTTCCCTATCCTACCCGTACCTCTACCCTACCACTACCCTACCTCTACCCCTACCCTACCCCTACCCTAAACCCGGCCCTAAACCTACCCTACCCCTACACTACCCCGACGCTTCCCTACCCGTACCCTACCCGTACCTTACCCTACCCTATAACTTCTCTATCTTACTCCTACCCTAATATATCTCTATACTAAATTTCAGCTAATTTGGTTCAGTAGTTGAGGCGTGGAAAAGTAACAAACATTCATATCATCAAAGTCATCACTTTTTGCAAATCTCGGGAAACCATGGATTTTTTCGGGATAAAAAGTATTCCAGAATAATATCTATTTCCATTCCAAATTTGAGCCAAATCGTTTCAGAAGTAGCGGCGTTAAAGAGTAACAAACAAACAATTTGTAGGAATATTAGTAGGATATGCCGCCACACGGTGCCGCAGCAGCGCCGTACAGCGGCGCCGCACACCGCGTGCCAATCCGCGTTGGGTCAGCATGGTGGACTATCGGCCTAACCCGTCTCGTTATTTTATGAAAAATATGATTAAAACGCTTGTCGCTTGTGATTTATAATGCAAACGAGTTTATAGATATCGAGGCGCGAGTAATATTTGAATATCTAGCTAGAAATGCTCAGTGAAATAATTATTAGGCTGAAGGATACTGTTGCAATATTTCTGCGATGGTTTTGTGCAAGTAACTTTTATTGGAATATTTCAATTGCATTACAAATGTTTTCAGTATAAGCTAGAATTTATAACTGAGTAACTAGCGGCAACTTGGGTATTCATTTAACGCTTAGCTATACTAATGACAACTCTGACTCAGTCGTAAATGTAGTTTCGTAGCACAAAACACATCAGAAACCACGTTAACTTTAGCGTTTTCTGTTCTGTGTTAGAATGTATTCGTTTTTGTATTTGGAGCGGCTACGACAGCATCGTGTTCCGTGCGCTCTATCTTCCTATTATTCTTTAGATGCAATTAAAATACAATCGATTATACGTTTACATTTAACCCCATAACTTGTAACGGTACAGGTACGTGATCTTATGATCCCTAAATGTGAAGTTATCGCCGTCCGGCGCCATTGTTTTCAGACAATAACAATATTCGAAGCCAAAGCTCATCCGTCTTAATGAGAAACCTTGGAGCCACTATCGCCCTATTTGTTTGTCGCCAATAAAAAAGGAAAGGTACAACGAGATTTTTATTTGTGCTCACGAACCTGAGATAACTTTCTTCTTTGTGTAGTTCGCAAAGGATGCCTAAACCCAGGATATCCGCTTATTGGTTAGACTTGTTGGCACATTGTCTACTGTCTGTTAACATATTTTACGTATGTAATAAAAAAGCAAAAATGTGATATATTCATAAAAACATGATGATTTTTTTCATTATGAACGAATGAATGCAATGCATGTTATATCTATAAGTAGCTAATAGTTCAACGTAGTATTTGTTACGCCAAGCATGCGACATTGAATGGCTTGCATTCTCAAAATTTCCAAGGAACATCTTGAACTCGCATATTTGAAATGATGACAGGTAATTCTGAACGTTGTACGTCCTAAAACTTACCGTTAACGTATTATCTAGAATGTTAATAATTTCCAGGTAGTTTTCTTTGGATTGTACGAGTAAGTATCAGAGTTGTAATTCCTAATTAATACTCGTAGCTGCTTCATTTAGGTTTTCAGGAGAATTCCATTTAGGACTAGAATAAAAGTTTCGTAAATTCATAAATTTACTAACAAAATCTTACCATCTTTTTAAAAGATCCAATAATTTACAGAATTCTATTATATTTATTCCGTAAAATCAATATAAAATACTTCAAGCGTCGGAAAAAGTTTAGCCGCCTGGGACCTTATTCTGTCTTCTAAAAACAATTATCACGTACAATTAATATTTACACCGATTTTCTCGTCGACAAAGTCGCGAGGTTATGTTAGTTTAACAATAACAAAATGATTGTAACTGGTGGTTCAACTTGTCGAAAATAACTCCGCAACACAATTTGTTTAAAAGGAATACTTACTTATAAAGACTACTTACTTATACAATTTTCACTTTTTTATAGCATAACTGACAACTGTATATAAATGGCCCTTTTGTGAATTGAATATTTCGCATAAACTGTTCTGGGCTATTTTATACTAGAGATGGGGCACTACGAGACGGAAAAAATGTGGAAAATTTACTTAATTTCTTTTAGTTGTTTATTAAATAAACAAATAATACCTAAATGTCGTCTACAATGTCGAGTTTTGTGTTTAGGAAGTGTAAAAACTATATATAAATATATTATGGAATTAAAGACTAATATACATAAATATATAATGGAATTAAAGACAAAATTGTGCATGTTGTCAGTGGTGTAGCTAAATTCGAATCATTTTGCGGTGATTTTATAGGGAGTATAAAATTATCATCGGTTCTGGGCAAATAAGACTAACGTTAACACATATTCGTAGAAG
The DNA here is from genome assembly GCF_947172395.1 of Bicyclus anynana. Taxonomy (NCBI): domain Eukaryota; kingdom Metazoa; phylum Arthropoda; class Insecta; order Lepidoptera; family Nymphalidae; genus Bicyclus; species Bicyclus anynana. Next base: position 10,695,966 of record NC_069094.1, on the reverse strand, counting down.
CGCTTATTGGCTACGTATCGATTCGAATGCTGAGGATGAGGGTAGTTCACAGTCGACTGCAGCGTCAGTTCCACTCCGTCGGCCACAAACAATACATATAGTATGAGATCCGGCATAAGAAATGTATATCCTCATCTGTTATTTATTTGGGGTAAGAAATAATTGGCAGAAAATATTCACATTGATACATTGCAAATAGGTTGCCTAGTTAAATTGCAGCTGGATAGTATTAAATATTTTTTATTAAATGTTTTTTTAAATTATTAGGTTAATTTAAGAAACATTTAATAAAAAATATTTAATACTATCCAGCTGCAATTGAAAGCAGCAGCTTGAAATTGTTAATTTAAAGAATTGTACACTATATTACAGCCCTACTCGATGTGTACTGTTTACCAACAAATACACACACACCTAATAATAATTATAATTATCTTGTTCATTTTGAATAACATTTTATGAACAAACAAAACAATTTTAAATAAATAAGTTATGAAATAACAGGTAAACAATAAATAAAAGGTACACATCGAGAAATGCTATAGTATAGTTAAAGTTATACTCAACAGAATTGAAAAAGTCAAGGTTGCCTGCTTTCATACTGCAACTGTGGGGTTATCAGATATAAACAATTGACTAATGTTATTTATATACCCTCATCACCTATCTAGTCGACTTCGACTTAGTCGACAAATAAAAGCTTATTTTATGGTTAATTTAGCTGTATTAAGTCCCTTTGATCTAGTTCATGGTTTTCTAGATTTTATCTGAAAAATGTGCCTGCCGCAATTACTAAGCAAACTATTTGCAATGTGTCACTGTGAATGTTATATATTATTTATTTATCACTAATATATAACAGATGAGGGTATACATTTCTGATGCCGGTTCTTAGACCAATACCTAATGAGCTTTACGCTATGCATTACATTTTTAACAGCAGCGTTTTGAAAACACTTTCACCTATATTTCTAGGTGTCTTCTAAAGTCGGAGAAGAGAAACTATCCGATTTTAAATGCATATCGTCATTAACAACATTGAAAATAATTCACATCATTTCACATCACATTTTTAACGGCCTCCTTGGCGCAGTGGTTTGCGCGGTGGATTTACAAGACGGAGGTCCTGGGTTCGATCTCCAGCTGGGCCGATAGAGGTTTTCTTAATTGGTGCAGGTCAGGCTGGTGGGAGGCTTTGGCCGTGGCTAGTTACCACCCTACCGACACCATACCGCCAAGCGATTTAGCGATCCGGTACGATGTCGTGTATAAACCGAAAGGTGTGTGAATTTTCATCCTCATCAAAACATCTTTTTTCCGGTAAATTGGGATCGGACGAAGGATCACTTGTTAAGTGCCGATTCTATGGGAGCCTACAGGTGCTGGTCTTTGATCTTCTTTCGTGTAATTCGTGTAGTTAATGTTTAATGTGGCGGATAATTGTAGCTTTATTTTCTTTCTTTTGTCCTAAGTCCGTTAATGTTCTTATTAGAAACTAGCAGACGCCACGCGGTTTTACCTGCGTAGTTCCCGTTCCCGTAGGAATACGGGGATAAAATATAATATTCGAACAGTGAAAGAATTTTTGAAAGTGGGTTCAGTAGTTTCGGAGCCTATTTAATGCAAACAAACATAACTTTGTTGTTACTAGCAAACGCCGCGTAGTTTCAACCGCGTGGTTCCCGTTCCCGTAGGAATACGGGGATAAATTTAGCCTATAACACCCGGGGATAGTGAAGCTTTCCAACAGAGAAAGAATTTTTCAAATGGTTCAGTTATAGTTATATTTATTAGTCGGAACTTAATTAATGCAAACAAACAAACAAACAATCAAAATCTTTCCTCTTTATAATATTAGTATTGACTATTTTAATATACCTACTTTATTGATTAGACGAGACTATTAGTAGAACAGAGAGTATGATGGTTTATAACTAGTCTGTATTGTCATTTTAATATATACGTTAATAATACTCTTTTTTATTTTTTATTCTTTTTTTTACTCTTTACAAGTTAGCCCTTGACTACCATCCCACCTGGTGGTAAGTGATGATGCAGTCTAAGATGGGAACGGGCAAACTTGTTAGGAGGAGTTTCACACCTTTCTGTTTCTACGCGACATCGTACCGGACATTTGTTCTATCCAATATTCTAGTCAGAATGACTTGGATATTGGATATTTTTTTTTTTATTATTGAGAAAGAATACAAAGAACTTAAGCTAACTTATCCTAATAAAGTATACAAATCATGCCCACGTGGTATGGCTGGACACTAAAAAATGAGCCAGCCGTTCTTTCTCCAGTCGAGGCAACGAGCCGCGGTGAATTGATTCGGATTTTTTTTTGCATTGCGACTACATGGCCCAAGGGTCTCCATGACAAAAAGAACGAAATATAAGTAACTCTCATTCAGAAAAACATACCTAGGCCACTTACCGGTTTCAGCTTTTCTGCTGCGGCTCCCGGTCTTGATTCTGTCTCCCTGTCAACACATACACATTCATACACGTTGCTAATGTATCAACGCATGCAATTTAATACAATAATTTGTTCTGTATTTAAATAATAAATAATAAATAAATAAATATACTTAAACAATACACATCACTATATAGCCCCAAAGTAAGCATACAGAGCAGCTTGTGTTATGGGTACTAAGATAGTTGATATTATAATATTCATATATACATTTATATACTACATATAAATACTTATATAATGTACACACAGACACTGGAAAAAACCCATATTCATCACAAAAATATTTTCCAGTTGTGGGAATCGAACCCACGGCTGTGGATGCAGAAAGCAGGGTCACTACCCACTGCGCCACGCGGCCGTCAAATCTGCCATGACTATTAGTAGAACAGAGAGTATGTTGGTTTAGAACCTAGTCTGTATTATCGGTACACGTTAATACGCGTTAATAACTTTTTTTTTTTTTTATTCTTTTTTTTTATTCTTTACAAGTTAGCCCTTGACTACCATCCCAACTGGTGGTAAGTGATGATGCAGTCTAAGATGAGAACGGGCGAACTTGTAAGGAGGAGTTTCACACCTTTTGATTTCGACACGACATCGTACCGGACATTTGTTTTATCCAATATTCTAGTCAGAATGACTTGGATATTGGATATATTTTTTTATTATTGAAAGAATACAAAGAACTTAAGCTAACTTATCCTAATAACTATACAAATCATGCCCACGTGGTATGGCTGGACACTAAAAATTGAGCCAGCCGTTCTTTCTCCAGTCGAGGCAACGAGCCGCGGTGAATTGATTCGGATTTTTTTTGCATTGTGACTACATGGCCCAAGGTTCTCTATGACAAAAGGAACAAATATGTAACTCTCAGTCAGAAAAGCATACTTGGGCCATTTACCGGTTTCAGCTAGTATGGGTACTAAGATAGTTGATATTATAATATTCATATATACATTTATATACTACATATAAATACTTATATAATGTATAAATACACACAGACACTGGAAAAAACCCATATTCATCACACAAATATTTTCCAGTTGTGGGAATCGAACCCACGGCCGTGGATGCAGAAAGCAGGGTCACTACCCACTGCGCCACACGGCCGTCATTTAATACAATGTTTCTGGTTTCGTTCTGTATATACAGAACCCAAGTAATGAAGTAGTATTAATTAGGTTCTACAGAAATAGCGGTATAGTTGCTCACATAAATTATTAAGTTAGTTCGTTCCATACTAGAAATTTCCACGGTGCATGTTGATTTATTATAGTGTGACTCTGTAGGTAAAATGTTACATTAAAATGCTACGAGAATGTAATATTAGCTAATTTTACGGAAATTTCCAAGAAAATTAATTTATTTTAGAAATTAAAATGACCATAGGTTGGATTTGATGAAGGGTTTTGAAATTGAAATTGAGGAGGATACAAAAAACAAGAAACGTAGACATCCGAATGAAAACTAAATTAACAGATGCGCTTCTTTTTAGTTTAAAACAAAAATGGAACTGGGCTGGTCACTTGTCAAGATATAAAGATAAGAGATGGACTTACCAAACAACTAAATGGCAGGGCCCAATTGGCAAAAGAAATGTAGGAAGACAGAAAAAGAGATGGGTCGATGATATAATAAAAACAGCAGGAAAAAACTGAATGCATATGGCCAAAGATAGGGAAAAATGGAAAAAGATGGAGGAGGCTTTTACTCATAGGGGGCCACATAACAAAATAACAGAATTACTTTAAAATTTATTGTAACATTTTATGTATTGTAAAACTGATAAGTGGAAATAAAGCTATAATAATAATAATAATAATAGGTTGGTTTACTGCCCTGATCCTGTGGTGAGGTTGTCATCATTAACAACCGATATATTTGGTTCACTGTTGAGCACTGATCTCCTCTCAGAATGAGAGAGGTTAGGCTAATAGTCCACCACGGCCCAATACGGATTGGCAGACTTCACACACCTATATAATTAAGTAAATTATCAGGTAAGGGTTCATCACGATGTTATTCCTTCACTGTTTGACCTTGGATATGACCTCTGCGTTCGATTCGGATGACGTAGATTCGCATCCGGTCCAGTGCATGCACCTCCAACTTTCCAGTTATGTGAATTTAAAAAAAAAGCTTTGAAATAATTAGAAGAAGAAGAAGAAATACTTTATTGCACACATTTACTTTATTCTGGTGACAGAAGGGATGGCTCATTTTTTGCGCAAAGGATCAGCTTGGCTGTACCGCGCGGAAATGCAGCCAGTATTCTTGCCACCATTCCACGTGGGCATGATTTGTATAGTTATTAGGATAAGTTAGCTTAAGTTCCCTATTGTATTCTTTCTCAATAAAAAAAAAAAAAAAAAAGGTTTTGCACACAAAAATAAAGTTATAAATTAAAACATTAAAAAGATAATTTAAACTTAGCATGCAAAGGCGGCCTTATTGCTATATATATAATTAGTTTAATTTAGCCAACTGTTTTCCAATATACCTACAGACCGATCAAAGCGAATTTACAATTTACGAATGGATGAACATAATTACCAACTACAAATTCACAAATAATATGTAGATTATAGTAAAATCATTAATCCTGCGAATTTTCTGACAGATGCTAATGTCACTTTGTAAAATAATGATACCATATTTATTGTCATAGTGATGTCCTGTTCTGTATAGGTAAATAATAGTGCCTCAGTTCATTCACTCTCAAAGAGGAATTTTGAACAGAAATTTCAATCTTATCGCTTTGATAAAAACTGCAGACAGACAGACACGTCAAACTTATAACATACCTCTATTTGCGTCGAGGGTTAAAAATTAAGAAAATTCTTAAAGTAAATTTTTCTGACGATGTTTACAATTTAAGACACGATGTTTAATTTCTTAAAATGCACATAACTTAAATATCTGAGGTGCAAGGCCGGGACTGGATTCGAACCTACGTCCTCCGAATCAAAGGCAGAGATCACATCCACTGGGCTATCACTACATCTTTGGCCAAACTAGTAGTTTATTATGCGGCAAGAACTTTGTCATGTAAACATCCGTTCGGAGTTTTCCATTATTATTTTTAATGATCGCACACAATGATAAATATGATAGAAATCTATTCAACCCTTTATGTCAACCAATTCAGGGCGCCGCCACAAACATAAACAAGTGTATGAAACCATATTATTGGGTTAATAATAGTTTTCTTTTGTGCTGTGCGTAAGGTTTTTATAATATTTATTAAGTAGGTACACTTACACAAAATATCTGTGGATCTTTATTATATGAAATACTAGTTAACGCCTCGCAGTTTCACACGTTTTTTTCCTCCGTTTCAGTGATAATTCGGGGATAAAATATAGCCTATGACACTGACAAATAACGTGTCTAGTTGTAGAAGGATTTTCCAAATCGGTTTAGTAGATCCAGAGATTAACCTCAATACTTCAAACTTTACTTCTTTATAATATTAGTATAGATTATAGCAAACTAAATAATAGCAAACTAGCTAAGAAAATATATATCACGTGTCTCTAACGGTGAAGGAAAACCTTACCTTACCTTACCTTATCGGCCGATAGACGTCCAATGCTGGACATAGGCCTCTTGCATGGACATTGTGCACATCTTCCAAACAAATACTGATTTGCGGCGATTTTAATGTTGATATTCTAACAGAAAACTCAAAATCTGTTAGATTTCTTAACTTATTTAAATGTTTTGATTTGATGCATGCTTTTAACGAACCTACTAGGATAACCGCAACTTCAGGTACCTGTCTGGATAATATATTTTATAATTGTGTGCTTGAGAGAAAGAAGATAATAAATAAATTAAGCTCTGATCATAGTGGTCAAATAATTACTATCTTAAATAATAAAACCAATAGCAATCAATGGGTAAAGTGTAGGCCAATAACTGAAAGTAAATTAAAGCGATTCAAAAACACAATTATTTCTAAAATTCCAAGTCTTGCATTTGAAAATAATCATCCAGACATGCTCTTTGGTTCACTTTTCAAGACAATAGACAGAGAGTTTAGTAAAATTTTTAACTTTAAACGCATTAATGCTAGCCAAAAATTAAAGTTTAGCGAATGGGCTACTGTAGGCATTTACAAAAGTAGAGACAAACTGTACGAGTTGTACGAGGAAAAACAATATACTCAAACGCGAACTTATTTAGATTATGTAAAAAGTTACTCAAAAATTTTCAAACGTGTTTGTATTCTTGCGAAATCGTTACACATCAAACAGAAAATAATTGAGTCTGAGAACAAGATACAAACCACCTGGAATATAATTAATAGAGAATCAGGAAAAATCAAACCGCGGGATATCAGTTTTGAATTAATTGTCAATGACAAAAAGGTAAACACTGATATCGAGGTTGTTAATGCCTTTGAAGATTTTTTCCAGAATGTTCCTATCTTGTTAACTGATTCACTAGATTCGTCTGCTACGGAAGCCCAGAGACTATTAAGAGGCAATGTTAAAGAGTGCAACGTTCTTTTTGAATTTCACCACATAACTGTATCAGACATTAAAAAATCTTTCAATTTGTTAAAATTAAAAAGAACCGGAGATCTGTGAGGCATGTCAGTGAAAGTAATATCTAATATAATTGATGTCATTGCTCCCCACTTAGCCATTATTTTTAATGAATGTGTGGACTTAGGTATTTTTCCGAACCTAATGAAGCATGGCAAATTGATACCACTTTTTAAATCAGGAGACAAGTCAGATCTTAATAATTATAAACCGATTACAATATTGCCAACACTTAGCAAGGTCTTTGAAAAAATCATATTAAATCAACTTTTATGTCATTTTAATTTAAATAACTTGTTTCATCCTGAACAGTATGGTTTTACAAAAGGTCGCAATACAACTGATGCAGGGGCTAAACTTTTAAAACATATTTATGAAGCATGGGAAGGTTCTAAGAATGCTATTGGTGTGTTCTGTGATCTGTCCAAGGCGTTCGATTGTGTTGACCATAACACCCTTCTACTCAAGTTAAGCCACTATGGCATCAAAAGTGTTGCACTCGATCTCATTGCCTCTTATCTCAGTGATAGAACGCAGAAGGTATGCATAAATGATATAAAGTCGCACGGTTCCACTACCATAATGGGCGTCCCACAGGGTTCAATTCTGGGTCCTTTTCTATTTTTAGTGTACATAAACGATTTACCATACCATGTCAGCGGCATATGTGAGATTGTACTGTTTGCTGATGACACATCCTTAATTTTTAAGTCCGACAGAAATAAAGATAACTCTGACGACGTAAACCGTGCCATATCGCATGTGTCGCATTGGTTCACTGCAAATAATCTACTTTTGAATGCCAAGAAAACTAAATGTATTGAGTTTTTATTGCCAAATGTTAAAAAATTAGATAAGTCTATAATGATCGATGGTGAAACACTGGAAATGGAGAGTTCCACAGTTTTCCTGGGAGTGACCTTGGATTGTAAACTTCAGTGGGGTGCTCATATAGAAAAACTGTCTGGTAAACTTAGCTCAGCGGCATTTGCCGTGAGAAAAATAAGACAGTTTACTGATGTTGATACAGCTAGGCTTGTTTATTTTGCGTACTTTCACAGCGTAATGTCTTACGGTATTTTATTGTGGGGCAAGGCTGCCGATATACAATCTATATTTGTACTTCAAAAAAGAGCAATTCGAGCAATATATCAATTAAAATCACGCGAGTCCCTTCGTCAAAAGTTTAAAGAATTAGGTATACTAACAGTAGCCTGTCAATATATATATAACAGTATAGTATATGTAAGACAAAATATTAATTTGTACAAACGAAAAGGAGATTTAAACCCACGTCTTACTAGACACGGGCATAAGTTAGTTATTTCTGCATATCGTCTCCAAAGAGTAAAAAAATCTTTTGTAGGTTTGGGTGTACTCTTCTATAATAAGATCCCCAAGACTGTGATGGACCTGCCAATGCATAGCTTTAAGCAATGTGTTAAAAAACATTTACTTAGTCGAGGGTACTACAACATTGATGAGTTCCTTAATGATAAAGATGCTTGGAGGCCGTTGGATCAGCTTCCACCTTCACACAGAAAGTAAAACTATAAGAAATGTAAACAGTAATTGTTATTAATTGTAAATTATAATACTGTATGACTTTTTCAAAAGAGCAACTGTTGAGTTTCTTGCCGGTATCTTCTCAGCAGAACCTGCCTTCCGAACCGGTGGTAGAATCTTTACAAATAGTCAACTGACGTGTCAAAAGTGCTTGTAAACTGAGCCTACTTGAAATAAATGATTTTTGATTTTAAATGATTTTTTGATTTTGACCTCCAAGCACAACGATCTCGAGCCGCCAGCATCCAGCGGCTGCCTGCAACCCGCTTGATATCCTCGGTCCACCTAGTGGAGGGTCTGCGCTGCGCTTTCCGGTGCGGGGTCGCCATTCCAGCACCTTGGGACCCCAACGTCCAACGGCTCTTCGAACTATGTGGCCCGCCCATTGCCACTTCAGCTTCGCGACTCACTGAGCTATGTTATTGACTTTGGTTCGTCTGCGGATCTCCTTATTCCTGATTCGATCACGCAGAGAAATTCCAAGCATAGCCCGCTCCTTCGCCCGCTGAGTGAAGGAAAACATCGTGAGGAAATCTGCATACCAGAGAATTTTCTTAATTCTCTGCGTGTGTGAAGTCTGCCAATCCGCATTGGGCCAGCGTGATGGACTGACCCCTCTCATTCTGAGAGGTGACTCGAGCTCAGCAGTGAGCCGAATATGGGTTGATAATGATGATGATAGCAAACTAAAGAGTGTTTCCACCATCTAACGTTAGGGGTCATTCTCAGAGTAGTGTATTCTTCAACCTTACATAGTTTACAGAAGTTCAGAGATAAATTTTCTAACAATGTGTCCCTTTCGCATAGCCCGTATTAGGTACGAGAAATTATGTTTAAATTTAGTTTACATTAGCTAGCTAATTTAACATAATAAACTTCGAAACATTTCGTTTATTTAAAAAAAAATGTGTGTAACAGAGTTTATACTATTTTTGAGTTTCTAAATTTATTATCAGCCTTATTTTTAATCTAAATACAACACCTAAACTGGTTTTATTATACTTTAACGTATTCTAAGTATTTATGATGTTAGTTATTTAGTCTTTATTACGCAATTTGCAGTCCATGTAAAACCAACTGTGGTTTGTGTTGCATCATGGTTAGGCTCAATTTAAATATGTATTAAATAGAATAATAAATATATAAAATAAATAAATAAATGTGCATTATATGTGTAAGGGTCAGAGCACATATAGGTATTATCAACTCGGAAAAGAAACACCTACGACGCAAACTAATCGGGAGTCGGGACAGGCTCACAAAGCGAGGCTATAAGGTGGCGGTCCGACTATAAGGTACCAAGTAGATGAACTCTCTAGCGCAGTTGGTAGTGGTAGTTCTTAACAGGGATGTCCTAGATTCGATTCTAAGCACGGGACAGCACAAGATTCCAAATGTACATTATCTCAGATCTGGTCTAGTGCATCGACCGTGAGTAGTCACCATATTGGGAAACCGGTCCAGTACGATGCCGCGTCGAAATCGTTAGAGGTAGAATAAACTTGTACCCCTGTTAAGTAATCCCGCTAACATCGTAAATTGCATCCTCAGTCGTCAAATAATCGGTCAGGCTGATGTTATGTGACAACTGACTATTACTATTCACTAATTTGGTCTTTATTAAGAACCTATTAAAAAGTGATCAGAAGGCAGCACATACGATGTTATTTTTCGCTTTTTAGTTTATTTTTGTGATTTTGAAGTCGTACTCACCACTCACTCACCACAATACCCACCACTGTATCGCTCAGAAATGACGGCTTAGTGTTCAGAGTTATTTTCTGATATAGTAACAGCCTTCTAAGCGTTATTCATGTTGATTCATTTCACATGTTTTTTTTTATCCTTTACAAGTTGGCCCTTGACTACAATCTCACCTGATGGTAAGTGATGATGCAGTCTAAGATGGAAGCGGGCTAACTTGTCAGGAGGAGGATGAATATCCACACCCCTTTCGGTTTCTACACGGCATCGTACCGCAACGCTAAATCGCTTGGCGGTCTTTGTCGGTAGGGTGGTAACTAGCCACGGCCGAAGCCTCTCACCAGCCAGACCTGGGCAGATTGAGAAAATCTCAATCTGCCCAGCCGGGGATCGAACCCAGGACCTCCGTTTTGTAAATCCACCGCGCCACGGAGGCCGTCAAAATGTAGTTTTTCTTCAAGGGCTTGTAGTCTATAGTGTTTTATTTACTTCTTATTCACTCACGCCAAGCATGCACTTGGCACAACATTCTTTCCAGCATTTTGAGTAGAACACCTACACTTTGTTTTACCTAGACTTTGTTAATAAAGTCAAGATTTTACGTGTAATATAGAGTGTGAGACATTAAATCGTTTGTTAGTAAGATTAATTGGCTCAGGTATTCCTGTCGTGCACATTGTCGGTAAAGACAATTTGCATATTAAGTGTCCTCGTTCTAGTCTTGAAGCTTCTTCCTTAGTGCAACCGCATTACCTATTTATGATCCAGCTACGAGTGGATTATCAAAGACAATGCAAATAGTCATAAACAAAGGATACTTGATGAGATTTCTGCACATTATTTTTTGTACATTTACTTAATATTTTTATATTTTTGATTACTTACTTTAATTAAAACTAACGGACGCCCGCGACTTCGTCCGCATGAAACCCTACTACTACCCTATTCTGCTCCCACTCTACACCTATCTTACCATACAGGGGATGAGTAGGGAGTCAACCCTACCCCTACCATACCCCTAACCTACTCCTACCCTACCCCTACCAAACCTTTAGGTACCCCTACCCTACCCTATCCCTACCCTACCCCTACCTTACTTCTACCATACCCCTACCCTACCCCTCCCCTACCACGCGACGGAAGCTTAAAAGATGGAGTAACTTCTCCCAGCATTTCCCTTCACTGCTCTGCTCCTATTTATTGTAGCGTGAGAAAAGTATACTATAACCTGCCCAAGAGTATGAAGAATAATTGTACTGAGTTTCATTAAAATCCGTCGAGTAGTTTTTGTATCTTTAACGAACATACAGACAGACAGACAGACAAAAATTTTACTGATTGCATTTTCGGCATCAGTATCGATCACTAATCACCCCTGATAGTTATTTTGGAAATATATTTCATCTACAGAATTGACCTCTCTACAGATTTATTATAAGTATATGTAGATATAGATTCATTAAAAAATGATTTTTAACAAGACAATTTATATTTTTAATTTATATCAAAATCTTATTTTTTTCTTTTACACGAACGTAGTTTATTATAAAAGCTTAGGTAGGTAAGTAGGCCTTCTCAGATGCGTTTGAAATATTTGTACTTAGCTTTAATTTTTAGTTCGCTCCTTCTTTTAACCGCCTCCGTGGCGCAGTGTTATGACGGCCTCCGTGGCGCAGTGGTGTGCGCGGTGGATTTACAAAACGGAGGTCTTGGGTTCGATCCCCGGCTGGCACCATTGAGATTTTCTTAATTGCTTCAGGTCTGGTTGGTGGAAGGCTTCGGCCGTGGCTAGTTTTCACCGGCAAAGATGTACCGTCAATTGATTTAGCGTTCCCGTACGATGTCGTGTGGAAGCCGAAAGGGGTGTGGATTTTCATCGTCCTCCTAACAAGTTAGCCCGCTTGCATCATAGATTGCATCATTACTTACTATCAGGTGAGATTGTAGTCAAGGGTTAGCTCTAGTTGTAAAGAATAAAAAAAACTTTATTTTTCACCATTACTTTAGATTGACGAAATTTAAATTTTATATATTAATTTTTCTCGATTAGTGTTGAGAGACTTTATTTTGGTATTTCCTAAAATTTAAATTACAATTTTCATATTACTTCACACCATTTTAACAGTGAAATAGTGCCGCACCGAAGTACCTACCTACGGTCGCGCTGGGTGTGCAACTATTCCCATTAATGCATACACACGATTCGAAAACACTCCATTGGGCATAAAATAAAAGGTCCTTTGCTTGTAATATGATGGAAGCTTTATAGGTAAGTGAAAATAAATTGCACGTAACAGTTGTAAAGGAAAAAAAAGGTGGGAAAACTGCTTACCTGAAAATTTTCTCAATTCTTTAAGTGTGGTGGACTATTAGCCTAACCACTCTCATTTTGAGAAGAGACTCGTGCTCAATAGTGAGCCGAATATGGGTTGTTAATGATGATGTTTAATTGTATTTTTAACCGACTTCCAAAAAGGAGGAGGTTCTACATTCGGCTGTATGTATGTTTTGTTTTTTTTTTTTTTCATTTAAATTTAAATTTTCGCAAAAACGCGATCCTCAGTTTTAATGTAAATCAAACGATAATGCCTTAAAGAGGGCGTATTGTCCACTGAAATAAGTCAATGGAAACAAAAAATTATATCACAAGCTCATAAGTAAAAATAAAAAAACACATACCGTTCAACTTGAGAACCTCCTCCTTTTTGAAGTCGGTTAAAATTTGACATTTATAAAGAAACGAATAATAGGAAAAATTTTCAGAGGACATTATCATCATCATATATCACAATTTTTGCGGCCTACTGCAGGACGAGACCTCTCTCTTTACATAAGGCTTTATGGAGGTTAAAGTCACCACCATGCGCATTGGCGGGCTTAGGGTGATAACGTTTTATTTTGTAGATAACAATTACTGATAATAATGATCAGGACAGATCAGACGGCCTAAAATACTCTCAAAAGTACAAGTGCGTAACAACTCCAACTTACCGACTGCCGGATTGTGAATATAGAATTTCTTGGACCAGGATTCGAACCCAGGATTAGCCATATAAGCTAACTACTGGTTTAACGCAGTTTGTCGAACACGAGTATGTAGTAAATGACAAAAAATCAGTACTAACCTGATCGAGCAGCCACGACCACGAAACCACTGGAACTTTCGACAGCAAGTGCAAAACGTCCATCATCATCATCATCATCGTCATCAGCTATTAGCCCATTCAGCACTTTTGAGCACGAGTCTCCTCACAGTCGGCCACGCTGTCCCAATGCGGATTGGATTAACTAAACGCACGTAAGATAAACTACGTGCGCATTTAAAACACGTGATATTTAATTTCTTAAAATACACATAATTAAAATGTCGGAGGAGCATCACACCGGTTCGAACCCACGCCCTCTGAATCAAAGACAGAGATCTATATTTTTTTTTATTCTTTACAAGTTAGCTTGATTACAATCTCACCTGATGGGAAGTGACGATGCAATCTAAGATGGAAGCGGGCTAACTTGATAGGAGGAGGATGAAAGTCCACAACCCTTTTGGTTTCTACAGGACATCGTACCGGAACGCTAAATCGCTTGGCGGTATATTTTTGTCGGTAGGGTGGTAACTAGCCACGGCCAAAGCCTCCCACCAGCCAGACCTGGACCAATTAAGAAAACCTTAATCAGCCCAGCTGGGGATCGAACCCAGGACCTCCGTCTTGTAAATCCACCGCGCACACCACTGCGCTCCAATAGGCTATGGCTCTATCACGCTGAGCATATCCGCCCTAAATAATGTGAAATTATTATAGGTAAATGAAATTGTTACAATACCGCTCTATTTTTGTTCAAAATCGACAAGAAGCTGAAAGGCATGCAAAAATTTGTAACATGTATGGTATAAGTTCCTAACCGGGGCAAACACGAGCGCATCGCAGCATCCGCCCACATAGTTCAGATGACGCCTCCGGTGGAATGCGAGCGGCCTTTTCGAATCCCCAGCCTCTCCCCGCCCAAGTTATCGCTTTGTGAGCATATCGCGTACAATACCTCTTTGCAAAGTTAAACCAGCCTCGCAAATAATACAACTCTTTATTTTATTATACTTGATTATGAAACGGTAGCATAATAGAGTTTTTAAAACGGCTCTACAGCGCGATAAGTCTCTCATAGCTCAGCCGGCAAGCAGCCGACCTTATTGTCTTGAGATCGAATCCGAGTGGAACACGGGATTTTTGGAGCCGTGATAGCCAAGTGGATAAGACCTCTGCCTCCGATTCCGGAGGGCAAAGGTTCGTTTTCGGTCCGGGGGTTCATCCTTTTAAGAAAATAAAATAACATGTGTCTCAAACGGTGAAGGAAAACATCGTGAGGAAACCTGCACACCAGAGAGTTTTCTTAAATCTCTGCGTGTGTAAAGTCTGCCAATCAGCATAGGGCCAGCGTGGTGGACTATTATCCTAACCCCACTCATTCTGAGAGCTGACTCGAGCTCAGCAGTGAGCCGAATATGGGTTGATAATGATGATGACTCATGAATGATATAGTTTGACTCATGAATTCCTCTATAATATATATACCATACATAATATAGAACCAAAGTCACCGACATAGCTTAACATGTCGCAAAGCTGAAGTGACAATGGACGGGGCACATAGTTCGAAGAGCTGATGGACGTTCGGGTCCCAAGTTGCTGCAATGGCAACCCCGCACCAGAAAGCGCAGGTTTGATTCCCCCACCATCAGGGGAACTGACAACATCAAGAGAGTCGAAGGGATTCGCTGGATGCAGGCGGCTCAGAATCGTGATGTTTGGAAGTCTCTAAAAAAGGCGCTTGTTCTGCAGTGGACGTCCATCGGCTGACATATTATGATGGTGATATATTCGTCTCTCTGATTTAGACAATTTGCACAACCGCACCCGCACCGAAAAGCGCAGTGTTGTTCCACCCCCCACTGGGTGGACCGAAGACATCGAGCGGGTTGCAGGGAGCCACTGGATGCTGCTGGAAGTCCATGTAAGAAGCCTATGTCCAGCAGTGGACGTCCATCGCCTGATAATGATGATGATGATGATGATTTACACAATGCTATATAATGTAGATAGAGAGAAATAAAGACCCAATTCTCACATTGTTGTTATAAAAACATCGTTAATGAGTAGCGCTTTAAGTATTAAACTGTAAATGACAGTAATTTATGGTGTTACTAGCTGTACCTCGTGGCTCCATTCCCTTACGCGAGTCCCTTCATATCCCTTTATCGTGCAAGTATCGGTATAAAAAGTAGGCTACAAGCTTATCGATCTATCTCGCACCTTTGACACACATGAGTTTTAAAACATTATTATGAACCGATTCATATAGTAAAGTAACTTTACTTTAATAAAACTAATGTAAAAGCTTTTAACGAAAGAAAACCATTACTTATTTAGATATTAAATATTAAGTGTCAAAATTCAGAAACTTACCGTCAGAATTATATAGTTTTTTTTTATAGCACGCATTCCTAAAAAACAGTGAATCTTATACTTTAGAGAAAATAAAACGGTTGTTTAAAATAAAACCCCTTCGCTTTAGAGTGGCTGGGTTCGATAAATAAATTAATAAGGGCGGTTTCAGACTAGCGTTTTATACGCGCGTATGAGCTCGTTTTTAGAAGCGCATGTAGGCGTGCCTATTGGCACACGCTTAACTCGCACGAGCGTTGACGAGCTTCTAATTCTAAGCTCGCATATTTTATCGGTTCGAGCGAAAACGCCGAAATATGGCCGTTTACGGGAGCCCGGTTTCTTGAAGTGCGTAATGTAGCGCGCGTGTATGCTGAAACGACCGTATGACCGCGCAAAATATCTAGTCTGAAATCACCCTATTGAAAAAGTATAAACGTAGTAGCTATTCAAATGAGACAACTATTTATTTTATAAAGTATTTTATTAAACATTTTTTTCTGTAAAATACTCGTAGATTAATTAAAACCGACATTTACAACAAACAACTATAAAATTCTTTGTTTCCATTTGTCTAACACTAAGTATACATAAATAGGTCCTGCTTGGAATAGTTCTAGTACAGCCTGAAATAGTAGTGACAGTAATCGTGAGGATTACGGGTAACTCTTGAACACGAAGCTTAACGTATCACTCGAAGACGGGAGGGGATGCAAATCGCATTTTAAGACTATAATTCCATCATTTACATGCAATTACATTATTCGAAACTAGTATTATTTTCAGCTTGAAGTTTCGTGTTTAGTCCTATTATATTCATATATTTGCAAAGTGAAATTTTATTTAAATACAGTAAAAGCTCATTATTCGCGGGCGATACGTTCTCTAAATGTGTGGCGAATACCGAAACCGTATTTTATTTGGAATGATATTTTATATGGGATACGTTATTGGGTGACAAAATAAAGAACAAATATATAAAGAAAAAAGCAATTAATTGAAGTTATTGATTAACTATTATCTTCAGCCTTAGACAATGGTTTGAAGAATTATTAAATTTTTTCTTGCTTGACATTTTTTAAAAGCTTCTATTCAGAGTGATTTTAAGCCGTGACATTCTTAAACCATCCATTCGCATTCGCAGTTTCGTCAGTCAGATCCGCTAATAACGAAATATTTAGCCGCGAATATAGGAATTGGGACGCAATTTTTTTATCCGCGAATAGTGAAAACGTGAATAAGGAGCTTTTACTGTAAATATAAGTTCTCTTTAAAGTAAATTATTTTACAAAACATCAAATTAAAATTTGAAAGAAAATATAAGTTTCTAAATAGCGGCTTCCACTGGGTGAACAATAATTATAACCTATATTTTTTGTAAATATTTGTTTACTTAAATCTTACATTTTTTTATTCGTTCCGAAGTAACATTGACTAGAATAATATATTATACCCGATTAGGAACTAAAAAACATTGAATGAACATCTACCTACGCTAACTAACAATCAACTAAACGTGTACGGCAGCACAATACCAAACTTTGCTTACATTATTTACGCAGTGAGTGCATTGGCATTAGCAGTTTTGCATTATAACCAATGATTTTGTTGATTGTAACCACAGATTAAAGAATAATAGGCAGATAGAGCGTATGGAACACGGTAGTGATACAGCCATTACAAATACAAAATTAAAAACTAATACATTCTCGAGTCACAAAAACTAAAAAAATAAAATGGAGTATTTTTATAGGTAGTTATTGATTAATTATGAAAAAAGTTTTTTATATGGTAGTCATTAACAAGTCAAGGATGTCAGACGCACGGGTGACGGTTGTTTTTTTATGGGTTTCACCAGCTTCACTACGCGGTATATATGATGTAAAGACTCCTTCTATATCATTCTCTATTCCGTGATTGTGACATACATATTATTCGTAAAACATAGTTGCAAAATTTTAAAATAAGTTGAATACGAATCAAACAATATAAATTAAAAATATATATATAAATGAAAGTTATCGATATACGTATTTTTTTTTTATTCTTTACAAGTTATCCCTTGACTACAATCTCACCTGATGGTAAGAGATGATGCAGTCTAAGATGGAAGCGGGCTAACTTGTTAGGAGGAGGATGAAAATCCACACCCCTTTCGGTTTCTACACGGCATCGTACCGGAACGCTAAATCGCTTGGCGGTACGTCTTTGCCGGTAGGGTGGTAACTAGCCACGGCCGAAGCCTCCCACCAGCCAGACCTGGACAAATTAAGAAAATCTCAATCTGCCCAGCCGGGGATCGAACCCAGGACCTCCGTTTTGTAAATCCACCGCGCATACCACTGCGCCACGGAGGTCGTCAAAAGGTCGTATTTATCAATTTTGAAATGTTAGTTGTACGTATAGCTTACATATCGGTAAAAAACAATACAAAATATGTTATAAAGCTATATACTGTTAACATCTTGTAATTAAATTTAAAGTTAGCCGTGCAGAAAACATAAGGTTAAGACACAAATATTTTTTATTAAATCTGTAACTGTTTGTTTTGATGACATCGTCTCACTTATCTAAGTAAACACTTAAGTGTGCCTTAACCCTAACACATATTCCATCTACATTTTAACCCAATGATATTTTATACAACAGATAGGGCACTAGCGCATCCAAAATGAAGCAGACAAATTTGCATAATTGTCTTAATTTCATTCAGTTGCTTAATAAACAACGAAAGTTATTTAAACAAACAATACCTAAATATTGTTTACAATGTCAAGTTGTTTGTTTAGGAAGTGAAAAAACTATATAAACATAAATATATAATGTAAGTAAACACAAAATTGTGCAAATGTGCAGTCAGTGGAGTCGCTAAATTCGGATCGCTTTTTGCGGTGATTTTGTTGGCATGTAACATATCTATGGTATAAAAAAAAACATACATACAGCCGAACGTCGAACCTCCTCCTTTTTGGAAGTCGGTTAAAAATAGTCATTGTTTTAACCCGCAACTGCTACTATATTTCTTAATAAGCACGTTTACATGTGACATTTTTCTTTTCCCTTATTTTACTTCTAAGTATACTCCTAGTTCGGGAATTTTGACTCTATGTCAGCTGAGCTACAGTTTGATTCATAGGGTCGGATGACTAAACGGACAATTAGCCGAACTTCAATTCTTAAGCTTGCAAGCGATTCAGAAGCATACCAGCACTTTTTTTTGACAAACATTTCTAACCCTATAACATTCAACACAGTTTATATATAATTTAATTAATATAAACACGAAACTACATAGCCGATTAACATCAAACATTTAATTCGTATAGTATGCACACCAATTTATATTTTATTTCTCTACAGACAGTGTATATTTAGACGGATGAAATTTTTCCTAAGGTCATCAAACAAACATACATAATTATATATTTCTCGTATGCTACATTTATTTTTTGAACCTATCTATACGTAACATTAAAACATAAAAAGTACATATTTGCTTTTAAAATACAGTTACTTTTATAATTATAATTGGTTGCACACTGCCGTAAAAGGCGAACGCAAAATAGTATGAAAACCAGTAAAGAAAATGCTAATTAGCAAGAACTAGTATTTTTGCCCCAGATTGTGTATTTTCTATAGGTTCCATTATTAAAACTCAGTAGTGTTTTTGGTCATTTTTTTATGTTTGCCAGAGAACGCAAAAAGAAGAACAGTGTGACAGAGTAACTCTATATCTCCTGTGAAACTAGGAACTTGGTTTAGACTCTAAACCGAGTTCAGACTCTAATAATTAACAGAGTCCATAGTTTTAGAACCGAGTGCTCTAAACTTTAGAGATACTTTCGGATCTATGGGAATTTAAATCCCAGAAAAACTGCTTTTGCGTTTGTATCTTACGGTAGTCTGTAACAAATTTTAGTGTTCGTATTATTAGGAACGGCTTATTCCAGGGGCTTGCATAATTACTTATAACCATTCTTACAACGTATAATACCCATTTATCCTATAATGTAGTTTCAATTGTTTTTTAAACTTTGTTACAATCATTGACATAAACAATTATTAATTCGTTATTTTATAAATTTAATTAACCATTATTACACATCAATTTAATTACAAAACAATAAAATTATTATTTTACTATAATATATTTATTAAAAATAAAATTCAATGTTCCGTCTTTTTGAGAATGAAAATGAATTAAATTAAAATTTATAGTAAGATATAATATAGTAAGTTTAACATTAAGTACTTATATAGAAAATAATAGTAGGTAAGTATTTACCTTATTACGCCTTACATTTTTGAATATCCAATATCCATCTACTTTTATTTAAACACTTAATAAAAATATATTATACTATGTTTACACACATATTTACAAATTTACTTAATAAAATGCGCATACATTCGAGGCCCAGTTTTAAAATACAAAATATTTAACGGAGGCTTAAAAAGAAAATACCTACTCATAATAGGTAAGTATAAATATAAAATACGACTTACCTATGGTGCTGAATTTCAGGATTTTAATAATTGTTATTTATGAGTGAATTTACAAAATAATGTGATTGGTAATATTAATTGTAATTTTACACTTTTACATTAGCATTTAAAATGTAAATTATTGAATTATTAGTATTTTGTATTTTGTGCACTTTGATTTAAGTTACATAACTTAAAAATTTATTAAGCTGACACTAAAAATTGGAGTGTTCTAAATTCATACTTGTTTGTCTGTCTGTGATATTGTAGCTTAAAGATTGGCTTTTAAAGCGGTATTTAATTTTAACTGAGACCTTACGATCGTCCGAAAACGAACGTTCTTCTGAAACATTCAAATTATTTTGTTGAACAATTCGTAAATGCCTGAGTTTGAAAATTTTAACTATTTAAAAATATATAATTAAAGACTGCCTGCCTTTAGGTATTTTTGCGTCTTAAACACCATATTTATCCTCATTACTTGGTGTCGACGAGGACATTTAAACGAAATCATTTACGCCCGAAGAAAATAAACTTTTGCAAAGACTTTTATAAGTGAGAAAAGACGTGCAGAATACCTAGTATTTCCAATGCTTATAATAATCGAGAACAGCTTTCTATACGCGTACATGCCCGTGACTTCATTCACAAGTGAGCGAGCACTGGAGTTCAAAATGAAGTTGTTCGTATACCTACATATGACTGACGTAATAAATATTTTATTCAGCCGCGCTCTGCATTCAAGTCGGTTATTGAAAACGACAAAGCTATTCAAGTGTGCCTACATTGATTTTGCGCTTTACAATGACAAGAATAGGTCTGTATTCAATTCTTATCGTTCTGTGTAACAATATTGATAGTTTCTACAATAACTACGATACAAAAGCTCCTATTCTTACCAGATCAAAGCACAGGTTAGAAGCTCATTGACTAGACTTGGCAGACTGACTTAAATGTTAAAGTTGATATCTAAGAGTGCGAGCACACGAGGCGTTGCGGCGGCGGTGCGGCGCCGGAGCGGTGTCGCTGCGTCGTCTTACATAGAAATATCTGTCGCATGTCACACGATGCGCTCCGACGTCGCACCGGACTTGCAACTTTGATACGGTGAAATCTTTGCGGTGCGACGCCGGAGCAGTGTCGCTGCGTCGTCTTACATAGAAATATCTGTGGCATGTCACACGATGCGCTCCGGCGTCGCACCGGACTTGCAACTTTGATAGCATGAAATCTTTGCGGTGCGACGCCGGAGCGGTGTCGCTGCGTCGTCTTACATAGAAATATCTGTGGCATGTCACACGATGCGCTCCGGCGTCGCACCGGACTTGCAACTTTGATAGCGTGAAATCTTTGCGGTGCGACGCCGGAGCGGTGTCGCTGCATCGTCTTATATAGAAATATCTGTGGCATGTCACACGATGCGCTCCGGCGTCGCACCGGACTTGCAACTTTGGTACGGAGAAATCTTTGCGATGCGACGCCGGAGCGGTGTCGCTGCGTCGTCTTATATAGAAATATCTGTCGCATGTCACACGATGCGCTCCGGCGTCGCACCGGACTTGCAACTTCGATACGGTGAAATCTTTGCCGTGCCGTGTGTCCCGGCTCTAATAAATTATGTACCATTTGATGTACGAGTAATAAATGACGTAATTTTAGTATAATTGTCAATATAAATGTACTAAATTAATTTACATACTAGCTTGAAGTAGGTATTATTTGAGGCAGTCATAGAATATTTTCTTCTTATTTAAGAACGCGTATTTATATTAGGCAATTAATACGGCCTCATCCTAATTGACTGAACTCAATTGACTTCAGTACTCGATTTTCTTTTCAGTTTTGTTAGATACGAAGATATAATTCTCCATAGAAGTAGGTATTGTGAATACGTCTATACAAAAGTGCTTTTCAATATTTTAACAATTATTCCCTTGTGTTGTGAGAGTACGTATTTATACATTTACGCAATAAATTAAACCATATAATACTTAGCCTAAACATACAGTATTATACTTACATGAAAATAAATCTAACTAAGACAGTTGGATTTTAACAAATTTTACACTTTAACAAGCAAACCTCACTGTAGACTCGTGCAATAAGGTAAGTAACTTAATAGAGGTTATATATATAATTATTTTTGTTGCTATAAGGTGCTTCTGGATAATTTATTATATTAACTTAGGATATTCTGTAATTAGATAATCATTAAACCAGTATTTAAGTTACTATGGAATAATTATGTAAGACGTATTTTTTTAAGCTGCATTTAAGTATAATGGCCGTGTGTAAAAAGCTCTTTCGAATTTCCCCTTTTACCTCAAAGCAATCTTACTCCTTAACGATGGTGTTAGAAGAAAAAAGAGGTAGATAGGTTACATAAACCGCATTCGATGTTTGAAACTCGCACACAACAAATATTTTTGCGACGTTGTCAATGGCGTGATGACAGTGCGGCGACTGAGCTCAGGTTTGCTAATTAGCATAGTTTTACTTTTAACGTGCCACTTCCGGTCCGCGAATAACCTATATACCTCTTTTTTCTTATAAAATCATTGCTCCATGACAATAAAAGAATTTACAAAAAATTTCAATAAAGAAGAATATGCGTATGTTAATCTTCCTTACTAAAGAGTAGTATAGTAGTCTCATGTAATATTTTTTAACCTGAAATTTAAAGGGGGTTAAAAAATATTGAAGGTTTAGAAGGGTCTGTATAAAGTTTGCATCTGCGGGTCAATAAACTTCGTATACAAATTATATTTTTATTTTGATTTAATATTTATTCTGTCTGAATCGATGTGTTTTTGGTTGATTTTAATCAAGTAACGCCAAATCCATTTTACTGTGATTGATTTAATTCAATAAAGGCATCTGGTATTTGTTCATTTTATCATAAATACAATATGTACTTAGGACTAAAGGGAATCCAATTAGTTTTTTTATAAAAGTTACATTTGTAAAAGTTCATTTTGTTTACATTATTGTACATTCACAAAGCGTACATTCCATCATCCAATTTATTTTTTACAAGTAACAGTAGAGACCATTAGTACGTATAGAAATAAAAATGCTTTTCATAGTTTAAAATAAAAATAGGATACCATTACTTTAATACATGAATTGACAAATAAACGTATTTTTTTCAATTGACTAGTTTATACTCATAGCTTGTTATTATGTAAGTAGTATTTGATCCCGTAAATTCGAACAGTGTTCATATTTGTATAGATTTTGACAAGAAACCTTATAGTAGGGGAGCCTGGGATGCTAAATTTGCAGTTACTACAGCGTCATGGGGACCGATTAGATTTAGTAGATTGGATGATAGGAAATATAAATGGTTACATACCTTGTAAGGAAAAAAAACACAGACTTTAAAAAAAAAATTGATTACTTTGGATACTGGAATTATCAGAAAATATTAGCGATTATTTTTGAGATTGTATCCTTCAAAATAAGTAAAAAAATAATGGCTCGGATACTGAAATATATTTTGTAACTTTGGAGCCCTCCCATTCCATTACGTTACGATGAAATCGTTAAATTTTCGAAGTGCACACCTTTTAACTAATCCACTTTATCCTTATCTGACGATATTTGGTGGAGGTACTCAATTACGTGCAAGGTAGGTATAGTCTCTTATGTTCAATGCCGCGCTCGAGTAACTCCAATAATCCCCTCTTCGGCTCCTCTACTATTAAGTCTAAAAACTGCAACTAGGCTTAAAACATGAAATGCTAATGACAAAGAAACAGTTGCATGTTTTTTTATTCTGTACCGATGTATACAAATCTATAGTGTGAGTTTCGAATTCGAATGTTTTTGTGTATAGTATCGTGTTTTTCTCTCTTTTATGTGTCAACACACTAGTCCGTTTCAAAATAAATAATACGTATAATGTCAATAGCTACGAGCCGTGATAGGCCAGTGGATATGACCTCTGCCTCCTATTCCGGAGGGTGTTGGTTCGCATTTCGAACTTTTCAGTTGTGTGCATTTTAAGCAATTAAATATCACGTGTCTCGAAACGGTGAAGGAAAAATCGTGAGGAAACCTGCATATTAGAGAATTTTCTTAATTCTCTGCGTGTGTGAAGTCTGCCAATCCGCATTGGGCCATCGTGGTGGACTATTAACCTAACCCCTTCTGAGAAGAGATTCGAGCTCAGCAGCGAGCCGAATATGGATTGATAATGATGTCAATAGAATGAGTAATATAAAGTGTATTCAGTGCAATTACAATATTATAAAAAAAAAAGTTCCTTGTCTTAATAAAAAAGGGTTTTGTAAAAGTTGTACTTGAAGTAACTTTAGTTTCTTGAAGAAAAAACGTGTAGTTAAGTAATCACACATTACTAACACATATAAGCGAATACTCTAACATTAAGTTCCAAATCGTACATTCGTACAATTCAAATATATTTATAACCACATACCTACTAGTACACTTAATTTAAGCAGGAGAATTGACAGTCTCTCTCCCTATATGCAATATCGATATACATGTATTATAACAAACAACATTTCGTATTTACCATTCACAAATTTCACAACTAACTACACACTTTAAACACTCAATTCACGGAACCATCAGTTCCTTATAGTTTGTGCGTTGATGACTGTAACGATCCATGCAGGCCATATGACAACTTGGACATTATAACGGCAAGGTATGGGTTAAGTATTCCAAGCCAAGTCGTCGGGTCGAGTCAAATCACGCGAGGCCTGCTTCGGCATCGCTCACCGAGGCCGAGGAAGCGTCCGCGGCTGGCAGGCCTCGATGGTCGTTGTCGTGGGGGGCCTCCACGCTAGGAGCGACCTCTGGCGGTTCAGGCGGCGCGGCGGCGGGCCGGACGTTGTCGAGTCGTGGTCGCGGCGAGTAGCGCGGCGTCAGCGCAATCCCCCCGACGACTGGGTGCGATTGGCGATTCCCGCCTGAAGGACGTCGTGCATCAGCCGCTCGTTCTCTTGCCGTACTGTGAACAAAGGACAGCTTAACCAGGGGGTTTAAAGATAGAAATGTTCATTTTTATGATTTTGTATGTTACCGTAAGATTGTGATCACCGTTAGGTTATAAACTGACGTAAGACTGATTTTTTTTTATTATTATTATTTACAAGATAGCTCTTGATTACAATCTCACCTGACGCTAAATCGCTTGGCGGTACGTCTTTGCCGGTAGGGTGGTAACTAGCCACGACGGAAACATTTTCAATTTAAATTTAATAAATTATTCCAAAATAAATATTATAATTTTATGTTTACATTCACACAGGAAGTAAAACTATAAGAAATTATAATGTTGTCATCAATTGTAAATTACAATGTTGTATGATTTTTTAAAAAGAGCAATTGTTGAGTTTCTTGCCGGTTTCTTCTCAGCAGAACCTGCCTTCCGAACCGGTGGTAGAATCTTTACAAATAGTCAACTGACGTGTCAAAAGTGCTTGTAAACTGAGCCTACTTGAAATAAATGATTTTTGATTTTGATTTTGATGTTTTGTGCAGTTTACAATATTCCCTTTCAATGTTCACTTTCTTATGGTGGCATATTACATCAATAGTTCAGTTCGCAGTATGTTTTACTAGAACAAACGTAACTTCATGTTCGTATGGAGTTATTAGATCATAGCGCTTGGCCGTCCATATCGATAAATTTACGACGAAACCGAAGTTTACTTTAGAACTTAAAGTAACTTGATGGTAATTGAGTTATATAAACTTTTCGTTTTCTAACACAGGTACAAACGTAATTAGAACCTGAGGAACTGTACAAGATTTATTTAGTGTAATTAGAAGAATTTATGTTGTGTAACTTGAACTTAAAGAGCAACAAAATCGACAATAACAACAAATCCTCTCGAGATATTTTGTACAAAACAATTTATAGCAAAGGTTTAATGTAAAGTGGAACGTGCGTACACATTGGTTTTGAGGATTTAAATTTTAACAATACAAAGCTGGGCACGGTTTTTAGAGATGATAGCTACGTAAGAAGGACATAAGACGTAGGCCTGTAGCCATCGATCGTAGATCGTTAGATGGGCCTCAAAGCGTCGCGGAATTATCATTGGTTTCGCACATTGAGTACGTCACCACTCGGAACACATTTCTCTTTATTTATGTTGTGGCTTGTGTTTTGAAAATGAACACGAAGGCATAAATAAGGGATTAAAATAAAAAAAAACAGTAAATATTTTTTTATGTCCACGTCCACTCACAGCATGCGCTTGTTACGTACTAAGATAAGATGTGCGTGCACGTCTTTGGGTAATGACATAAAATTGTGCGTTCTTTAGTATGGAGGGGTCCATCTAACGATTTATATCGATGTCTGTGGCCATATGACACGTTTATTCTCTTTCCACGAACGCTAACGCTTCAAAAATTAATAAAATGTATGGGAACGACTGATTCAATCGATAACTTGATCACGTGACCTGTCGATAACGAATGTCATTCTCATACATTTTTAACCGACTTGAAAAAAAGGAGTAGGTTATCAATTCGTCTGAAACTTTACTTTTTGAAGTGTTAGCGTTTGTAGAAAGAGTGAATCGACATGCCACGTGGCTACAGACCCTTGTTTGTTAAATATAACGGTGGGGTAGACTATTCATCATCACCAGCTAATTTTATTGGTATTTAGAGATAATAATAATCAGTCCTTTTCTTATTAAAGGGGATATTTCAAGGAGTGGCGTGTAGAAACCATGTGGATTTTCATCCTCCCCTAACAAGTTAGCCCGCTTCCATCTTAGATTGCATCATCACTTACCATCAGGTGAGATTGTAGTCAAGGGCTAACTTGTATAGAATAAAAAATTACAAAAATATTGGAGAAGAAATTTATATTTTGTTCATTTTGTATATGCCTACCCTACTTAAAGATCTAGTGCACGCCACTGATTTGGAGCATCCACCACACTTCTCTAATGCGGAATGGTCATTCTCTATCAGATGATTGAGACTAGGACCGACGGCTTAACGTGCTATACAAAGAGGTGGAACATAAACAACTTCCCAATTCCGGGTTGCAATTTCTTGAAAAAGAATCTCATAATTTCATAGACCGACCTCTGGGTCGGTACCGAGGTTACGTGGTCGGACCATGACCACATATAATCATTAACCATCCAAAGTCTCATAAACATTGGACCAACGAAGCAATAATTACATAAAATATTGTTTAGATTACATTAACTGTGTTAAGAAACTTATCATTAAACTCTGCTGCTGTAACCTTTATGTACCTTAATTTTACCTGGCATAAACACATTTAGGTACTTTACTTGTGTATAATAGTTATTAATTTGAGATGTTAATTTCAAAATTAATTATAAATATCTAACATCACAATTTGCCGAATTCGTAGATTTATCATCATCATCATCATATCAGCCGATGGACGTCCACTGCAGGACATAGGCCTCTTGTAGGGACTTCCAAACATCACGATACTGAGCCGCCTGCATCCAGCGAATCCCTGCGACTCGCTTGATGTCGTCAGTCCACCTGGTGGGGGGTCGGCCAACACTGCGCTTACTAGTGCGGGGTCGCCATTCCAGCACTTTGGGACCCCAACGTCCATCGGCTCTTCGCACTATGTGCCCCGCCCACTTCAGCTTCGCAACTCGTTGAGCTATGTCGGTGACTTTGGTTCTTCTGCGGATCTCCTCATTTTTGATTCGATCACGCAGAGATACTCCTAACATAGCTCGTTCCATCGCCCGCTGTGTGACTCTGAGCCTGACGTAGATTTATGCTGGAGTATAATAACAAAATCTACTTGTTGCTTTTGTACCTGTGGAGTTTATAAAATTTAATTAGTGAACCATATTTGTTATTTTTGTGTTAATTTTTTAGTGTATTTTAGTGTAAAAATTGGGACTGCTGGATGCCACACTCTAGTTAGTATCACTCACATCTAAGGGTTATTTGCACTCGTTAAATATGTATTTAGTTATTTCCTTAAACACTAAATGTTGGTTTTATATTAAAATATGTTTATATTTAAGGTGTATCTTAATATTTCTATAATTCTACGTATTTCTAGTAATTCATGCAATTTATGACCTTACTACTTATAATAATTAGTTAATTACCTTATTTACATAAATAATAATGATTAACCGACTTCCAAAAAACAGGAGGTTCTTTGTTCAGCTGTATGCTTTTTGATCTTTAGAAAGCAAGCACTTTGCACCAATTTCATGTCCTCTTTGTAGAACTATTTGAATTTTTTGAATATACTTTTATAGTTCTAATAAATAATTCTTAATTTTTAATAAAGAACTTCTTTTTATAAAGTAGGAAGATATAATATAGAAACGTATGTATATCTAATGAAAACATATGAAAACAACTCGCTCTATTTTCCTTTCAGACCAAGCAAATCGCTTGAGCTAGGAGTAGGTACATTTATAGTACAATAAGTGGGAATCGAACCCTTAAGCAGATTTGAGCTTAGACCCTTTATCATGGATCTATTCTGGCTATAAATATTAAACAAGGTCTGTTGCCAAGTTATACATTAATTTTCTTTCTACAAATGCTAACGTTATGAAAACAAAAAGAAAAATGTATTAGAATAACATATCAGCTAATAGATAACTGTATCACGTGACCTATCGATAATTAATATGATTATCATATTATTAACAACCCATGTTCACTGCTGAGCACAAGTATCCCCTTGGAATGAGAGGGTGTAGGCTAATAGTCCTCCACGCCAGTCCAATGCGTGTTAGGAGACTTCACACACGTGACAGACTGCGTGTTGGTAGAGAATTAAGAATTTTTTTACCGTTTGCGACACGTGATATTTGATTTCTTAAAATGCACATAACTGAAAAGTTGGAGGTGCCCAGGCTCGAATTCTTAATTCTCCAACCTACGCCCTGCAAATCGAAGAATCAGTCATATCCACTGGGCTATCAAGACTTTTAATGAATGTCATCCGCATAAATTTATTGCAGGGACTTCCAAACACGATTCTGAGCCGAACAAGTAAGCAGAGAAGGCAAGTTTTTTTTATTCTTTACAAGTTAGCCCTTGACTACAATCTCACCTGATGGTAAGTGATGATGCAGTCCAAGATTAGATTAGAAGCGGGCTAACTTGTTAGGAGGAGGATGAAAATCCACACCTCTTTCGGTTTCTACACGACCTACAAAAGGCCTGCAGTGGATGTCCATCGGCTGATATGATGATAATGATGATACATTTAATAGCTTTCGAAGCGTTAACGTTTGTAGAAAGAGAATTGTTGTGTGACGTGGCTACAGGTCGTGAACCTTAAAGCCGTTAATTCAATTATACTAATCTGCCCAACATTGCTTAACCATGGCAATCTGCTAATTTCCGTAGTCGGCTACGTTCATATCGCTTCAATGGGACATACTAAATTCAGCAGCCAGCACAATAACCTACGTGTGTACAATCCTTTTCAATTAGGCTGTGTTTACCTCGCAGCGTAATAATAGGCTTAAAGTTTTTTCATTAAAACGCTCTAGCAAAGGTAACTTGTTCATTTATTCGTAATTTTTCGAGCTATTGTTATAAAAAAAAGGTTTGTTTACTTAATAAGGGACTTGGTTGCGATGATTTTATTTAATAATAATTAATGTTAGACTGTTTTCGTGTTGAAAGTTCCGATTTCAGGGTATTTACGAATGTTCACATTCGCATTTGTGGATGTATTTCTTAATATTCCTAACGTAGAAAGAAATAACTGATCTGATACTCGTATTGCATGCACTTAAATAAACATTTGGATACGCTTTTGCGAATATTGGAGATGAATCCACGTTCGCAAATGCGAAAATTCGAACATGTTTTGTTAGCTCACTACTAAATTGAGATGCCGTGATAGCTCAGTGGATATGACCTCTGCCTCGGATTCCAGGGGGTGTGGGATCGAATCCGTCATGCACCTCCAATTTTTCAGTTGTGTGCATTTTTAACCGACTTCCAAAAAGGAGGAGGTTCTACGTTCGGCTGTATGTATGTTTATTTTTTGATTCCAGGGTGGTACCATTTTTTTCATGTCAGGATCTGATGATGGCATCCTGGAGAAATCGAGGGGAACTTTCGAAAATCGTAGGGACGGCTAGTGCGTTTGTTAATGTTTCCATAAGATATCTTAAACCACTACAATTTTATGAAGGTCTGGAGTTGGTCTGATGATGAAGCCGAAAAACAGACGATGGAACTCGTCAACGATTTACAGCAGGTACCTCTTGTTTGGGCTAGATTTATTTGTATTGATGAGAACTTTGCACCTAGATGGGTTGTGACCGTATTGAGGGTCTGATGATGAAGACGAAGGACAGTTAAGAGAACTCTTCAACGGTTCCCAGTAGCTACCTTGTGTTTGGACTTGATAAATTTGTATTGATGAGAACTTTCCACCTAGATGGGTTGTGACTGTATTAGGGGTCTGGTGACGAAGATGAAGGAGAGTTAAAGGAACTCCTCGACGGTTCACAGTAGCTACCTTTGTTGGGACTTTATGAATTTGTATTGCTGAGAACTTTCCACCTAGATGGGTTGTGACTGAATTAAGGGTCTGGTATTGAAGACGAAGGACAATGAAGAGAACTTCTCGAAGGTTATTAGTATCAGTTTTGGTTACACTCAGTAGGTGTGCTAACACTAAAAATTAAAAAATAAAAATTTTAATAAAAAAATTCAACCGACTTCCAACTCAAAAATTAGCCTAAACTAAAAAGCAAAAATAACATCTTACGTATGTGCTACCTTCTGATCAGTTTGAAAGCGGTGCCAATCCAGTGTCATTTTAATTTAAGCCGTTTCTGGAAGAACCACAGAAAATTTGAAATTTAAACGGCTTAAATTAAAACATCACTGGCTTGGCACCGCCTTCAAACTGATCAGAAGGTAGCACATAGGTAAGATGTTATTTTTTGCTTTTTAGTTTAGGCTAATTTTTGAGTTGAAAGTCGGTTGAATTTTTTTATTAAAATTTTTATGTATTCCTATTGTAATGTATTGTTATGGAAACTGTATTGTACATTGTTATTTTGTAACGTTTTCACATGGTTTTTAAAGTGATGGTGATAATAAGTAAGTATCCTAAAAAAATCATTACTTTGGTATTTTTAATTAAATTGTATTTTTATGTTGCGATGTATAAAAATATCCTAAGCAAGTTAACGTCGTTAATTTCGTAATATACTCGCACGAACAGGTGGATTTCCATTTATTACAATATTAACACAGATGGGCGGTAATAGGCCTAGTTCCGAGCCAGGAGTTGAAAACATTTTAATGAATTGTCCTAAGCAAACAAAATGAAGTGAAAGCCGTTGATGTAGCGAACAATTAGCGGGGGCTCTGTTGTAGCGCGTCAAATTAGTCAGAGATAACTTTGTTAGAGCGTAGACGTACTTGGAAAATGTTTTAGATTTACACTCTCTTTGTACCGTTTATCCCGTTTTGCTTTGTTGAGCTAAAATAAAAGGTGAAAATATTTTTTTTATAACAGAAATGTTGACGACCTCTGACTGACCTGGTGGGAATACTCGACCGGCAAGGCGCGAGAGGTGGTTATTTGAATAATTATGTATTTTTCAGTTTCATATAAATTCAGTTTAGGTAGGTATGCTAAGAAAATATGTTTGGTTGAGAGAAAGTGGCCACTTTACAAATTATTATTAATTCCACTCTTTATTTGTAAAAAGTGTGTTAATTATTATACAGCGTAAATTATTTTAAAAACAAAAAACCAGACTACTTAAACGTAATAAACTGAAAAAAGAAAAACAAGTATAACAATATCTATATAAAGTTCTGACGTGGAAATCAATGTAAACTTCCAAGCCCTATTTTCCCACTTTAGGGGTTGAATTTTAAAAAAATTTGATTCGTATTTTTTTCATGATTTATGAATAAATTTTTAAAACTGTAACTCTAAAAATTAAGGACTTTCTATACAAACTTTCAACCCCTATTACATCTCCTTCTTATTTTATTAATGTACAGAATGTACAAAATGTACAGAATTCGTATGATAAGTATAAATTCTAGATGGATACAAATGGTATAAGTAAAATCTCAAATTGCGAATAAATGTACAGTTTTATTATAAGTATTGCTATCTCAGCATTATAATCTCAAGTCCACCCTTCATATTTCTTTTCAAATCCATATTAGATCATCTTTCAGACCGTTCATAAGAAAATGATCCAATTTGTTTTGCCGAGTGGTTAAAACATGGTTCATTTATTTCAAGATATAGTTCTTCATTTCTTTATCCCTAGTACTGTGTTTTATACAATATATACAAGTAGAGACATTAGTTTGTGACTTCGTTTAAAATCGTGTAATATATAAAACAGTTTGTTTTAATTAAATCATAACATCTTTATATTAAGTGGCTAGTTACCTCCCTACCGACAAACACGTAACGCCAAGCGATTTAGCGTACCGGTACGATGTCGTGTAAAAAGGGATGTAGATTTTTAACAAGTTACCCCGCTTCCATCTTAGATTACATCATCACTTACCATCAGGTGAGATTGTCAAGGGATGATTGTAAAGAATAAAACTAAACAAACAAAGTTCTGGTTATGTTTAATAGATAGTTTCTGAATTCTAATCCATTGTTCTTTTTATATAATAAAATAATTAATAATACCTACTCTTATTTTCGCAGATGAGATAAAATAAATTTGTACTAATATTATAAAGCTGAAGAGTTTGTTTGTTTGTTTGATTGAACGCGCTAATCTCAGGAAGTACTGGTCCGATTTAAAAAATTCTTTCAGTGTTAGATAGACAATTTATCGAGGAAGGCTATAGGCTATATATTATTCCCGCATTTTTACGTGAACGGGAACCACGCGGGTGAAACCGCGCGGCGTCAGCTAGTTAAATATATTTACGCATTTTAAATTGAGTAACACTTCACAGGGAGTACAAGAATAGACATCTTAGAAAGTGCCGTCCAGTCCCCCTAACTAAGTCCTCATTCGCACGAAAGATTTTTTTATCGGTCGTTAAAAAAGCGTTAAATACAACAAATGCATTCCTAGCATAAGTTCACACGACAGCGTTTCTACGTGTTGCATTTTCAATTATTTTAAAAAATTATAATAATATATATAATTGTTATAGTCAAAATTGCCATTATACGTTTAACTAAACATTTTTGCGTACACTGTCTGAGCACACATCTATACTAATATTATAAAGAGGTAAAGTTTGTAAGTTTGTCACATTTTTTAAATGGGGTAATCTTCGGAACTACTGGTCCGATTCTTTTACCAGTAGAATGCTACATTATCGGGGAGTGCTATAGGCTATATTTTATATTGGTATCATATATATTAGCCGAGTTATCACAGTTTTTGTCATACAGGTCGGACTGAAAATCCTCTTAAACAGACTTATTCGCATGCGCTGCCTTAACTATGGGTAAAATTGAAATTAATGTATGGAGACTTTATGTATCTTTAAAAGTTCTACAAAAAAGTCCGCGACACCATATATCTATCTTCTATATATTAGCAGATATAGTACCTTTTGTGTTTTAAAAAATATTGATTATATATACTTAGGTTTACGTCATTATTTATACAACTAAACTTTAATCCTTATTAAAATAAATTATTTAATAATCACAAGGATATTATGGAGATAAGATTTGCCCTTCACAGTATGTTAATTACTTAAATAGTTTCGGAGATAATACAAAATTTGTAAAAGACGCAGAAATTCCGCTATATGACGCCCGGCGCTTTCATTTACGTAGTTCCCGTTCCCGTGTGAATATGGGGATCAAACATAGCCTATGACACTCGCAAATAACGTAGCTTTCTATTGGTAAAACAATTTTCCAAATCGGTCCAGTAGATCCAGAGATTACCTCCTACGACCACACGAACTTTACCTCTTTATATTATTACCATAGAAGTCTCTATTTCTCTTGGTCATACCACCACTCTCGAAGGACTGGACCGATTTTGCTAAGGGTAGGAGTAAGATAGAGAAGTTACAGGGTAGGGTAGGGTACGGGTAGGGAAGCGTAGGGGTAGTGTAGGGGTAGGGTAGGCTTGGGGCCCGGGTTTAGGGTAGTGGTAGGGTAGGGGTAGAGGTAGGGTAGTGGTAGGGTAGAGGTACGGGTAGGATAGGGAAGTGGTAGGGTAGGGGTAGGATAGGCGTGAGATAGGGGTACGGGTGGGATAGGGGATAGGAAAGGGATAGGGTACGGGGAGGGTAGGGGTAGGATGGGGGTAGGGTGTAGGTAAGGTAGGGGTAGGGTAGGGGTAGGGTAGGGGTAGTGGTAGGGTAGGGGTAGGGTAGAGTAGGGTAGTAGGGTAGGGGTAGTAGTAAAGTTGACATCGAAATTTACGCGGACGAAGTCGCGGGCGTCCGCTAGTTTTAAATATAGATAAATTTGTATTAGCCTAGATGAGCGGAATTCCACAATTTCGTTACGGTATTTATTCTTTTACAAATTCGCGTTAATCGTGGATTCTTGGAACCTATGTTCTGCTCCAATGTCGAATTTACCTCTATCTTTCAGAAAATCGGTATAGCGTCTCATTCGTGAAAAGGTACGAGTACTTTCGAATTTATAATAATAATTATAGTAAGTCTCAAGTAATATTAGTTCTAAAGTTAGCATTTACTGTGAATCATTATACAGTTTTCGGAAAAAAATCATCTCTACTTGGTATTATGACTAAAATTCCTTATTAGACCTTATTTCATTTTCTTTCTTTCTCTCATGTTTTCTTCTTTTTAACCGACTTCCAAAAAGGAGGAGGTTCTACGTTCGGCTGTATGTATGTTTATTTTTTCAGTTAATAATACTAGTGTGTATGTTCTTTATTTGTGATATTTAAGTTATCTTTTATTTACTGTTATTCTTTATTTCATGCTGTGTTTATTTGTAAGTAATCACTACACCTATAGTGATTTATAATTTAGTTACGTTTTATTATTTAAGTGATTGTAAATAAACCTAATAAATAAATAAATAAAGTCTCGATGGATCGGTATTACTTTCAGCATCTAAACAGTAACCCCTTAATATAATTAAATGAATAATGGTTTTATTACCATTATGGACTATAACTGTTTAATCAGACCGTCTATTTTGATTATAACGATTATTACCGGCTATTGGCTAAACTCCAATCTGTTATAGATTTATTGCTTACGTATATAATATAGTGAGTATTTGTAATTCGAGTGACTTTTAAACTGCTGTTTGTTAATAGCCCAAGATCCGTGGAATAATTTTACAATTGATTACTATCAATCTGGTAGCTAACTGGGTTACCAGGTAATACAAATTTTTGAGCGACGGAACGAGATAATGTTCTACGCAATTTGTAGGACATTGTGGCTGTTTAGTTGTATAACTATTACTTAAGCAACAGTAAAAAAACAGCTGGTTACTAACAACTTTTAATTACCTTGTTATTGATACGAGTTGCGAGGACGGGAGTTTGCCATAAGTTGTTACTAAACAGATGTTTTTTACTGTTGCTTAAGTAATAGTTATACAACTTAACAGCCACAAATAGCGTGATACAATATCTCGTTCCGAGGCTCAGAATTTTTTATTACCTGGTAATCCAGTTAGCTACCAGAATCAAGAATTTTCGTTAATAAAAAAGTTGAGCGTCTCATCTAGATGAACCCATTGTCGGATCCTGGGCAAGACGCAAGTAGTTTAAAGAAAGAAAAAATTATTAAAATTAAATCGATAAAATTGTAAAGAGGACAATGGAATCGCAATTTCTTAAAGTAGTATTATTATAGTAATTCTATTAATATGTCTATTTGTAAGTTTATTTTTTTTTTTAAATCAAATAGATGTGTCAAATATATAAATAAGGCAAGCAAACTCCACTTGCCACTTGCTTGCCACTGATTCAGACACGCCTGAATAGACGGTTTGCGGTATCTAGCTAAATATAGCTCCACGTATATCTTCTTACTATATAAAAATAAGTCGGGTTTTCCTTTCTCACGCTATAACTCCAGAACGCACGAACCGATTTCCACGGTTTTGCATTCGTTGGAAAGGTCTCAGGCTCCGTGAGGTTTATAGCAAAGAAAATTCAGGAAAAATTTCAACGTAAGGTAGAGGTAGGGTAGGGTACGGGTAGGGTAGGGGTAGGGTATGTGTAGGGTAGGGGTAGGGTAGGGGTAGGGGTAGGGTAGGGGTAGGGTAGGGTAGGGTACGGGTAGGGTAGGGTAGGGTAGGGGTAGGTTTAGGGTAGGGTAGGGGCAGGGTAGGGTAGGGTAGGGTAGGGTAGGGTAGGGGTAGGGTAGGGGTAGGGTGGGGGTAGGGTAGGGTAGGGGTAGGGTAGGGTAGAGGTATTTGAAAGTTTACATCGAGTTTCACGCGAACGAAGTCGCGGGCATCCGCTAGTCGAGTTATATTACCTGTCTAAATTATTTTCACGGTCTCTAAAGAAGCAAATTTGGCGTGTTAACATTTAATTAGGTGAATAAGTTATAAAGCCCGTGGGCGTTCGCCTTCGCTTATTAGTTGCGAAGATCGCAACACAACTGTTTTACCTAAAAGTTTTCATAAGTTAGTTTACGTATAACTAAGTACCTTTTAAGTTATAAAAAGTATTTGGTAAAAGGTAAGTACATACCTCGTTCTAATATACTGGCTTAGTCATGTTCTTATTAAGGATCGTAAACTGCACATTCGTTTCTTATTATGAAACGAAAAATGAAAAATTTACCTCTTTGGAATAATGCTAAAACTTTTTTGTGAAAATATCTTGGTAATTCCTTTTTCTATATAAAAAAGCCTTCGGGTAAACTAATATTGAAAAAGGTCATCATCATTAACAATCCACACCTATTTAGCTCACTGTTGTACAAGAGTCTCCTCTCAGAATGAGAGAAGTTAGATTAATAGTCCACCACGCTGGCCCAATGCGGATTGGCAGACTTTACACACGTAAAGAATTAAGAAAATTCTCAGGTATGCTGGTTTCATTACGATTTTTCCTTCACTGTTTGAGACACGTGATATTTAATGTCTTAGTTGGTCCCGTGATTAGTTAATAGTCAAAATATCTTAAGAGCGCGCAGCGCGTTGGTACGATATGGATGAAATTCGAAGCGCAAACGAGACGCCGAAACCGAAACCGCCAAAACCATTTTTACCTAATTGCATGTAAATTAAACAACATAACGAAAAACAAAATGGCCATGTTCAAGATATATACCTAATTTTCTATACAAAACAAAAATTTAAGAAAATAAGTTTGCTTTTCCTGAGATTGAAAGCAAAGTTTTACAAATTGTGTATTTTGTATAGTCATAACGAAGCTTATACTTTGAAATATCATTTACCCAAATATCAGGCTCCTAACTTTTCTAGAATCTGAGATCCAGAACCATTTGTAACCACCAAATTACATATTGCACACTCTTAAAGATAGGAGTACAACGTACGTAAAGGATTTTCTCTCGTATCATAAACTTGAGTAAAGTAACGCCTGCTTCTATTCAATAAATAAAATCTTCCGATAGTCCGTGGAATTTATATGAACTTTTCATTTGAATGGAGATTTTCATTCGTTACAAATTGCCTGCTCACTTGAGCTATCACCCTATAAATAGCACGTACTTAAACATTCCTCTTCACTTTATTCAAAAGTCGGCTACGAGAATGTAATATTAGCTGATTCTACGGAAATTTCCAAGAAAATGAATTGATTTTAGAAATTTAAATGACTATAGATTGGATTACTTTCCTGGTCTAGTGGTGAAGTTATGTAGTTTTTTATTATGAAGTTCAGGGTTATCATCATTAACAAACCAATGATTTAGCTCACTGTTGAGCACGGGTCTCCTCTCATTCTGAGAGGAGACCCGAGATTGGCAGAGCTCGCATACGTAGAAAATTTACAAACTTTAGAAAACTGCAGGTATGCAGGTTTCCTCACGATGTTTTTTTGCTTTACCGTTTCAGATACGTGATATTTAATTTCCTGAAACGCACATAACTGAAAAGTATCGATACGATCGGTGTGAAAATGAGTATGAAATAAGTTTATTTTCCCTGGTGAAGATTCTAATGGAGTAATTTATGAAAATATACAAGATTTTGTAGTACATTTTTCATTTATGTATCGTTATAAAAAGTGAGTCTAATTTCGGACATCTCTTTTACCAAGTAAATGATAGTAGACGTTTGAAAGGAATTTTTAAAGATCAGGGGTGCAATTGCGCTATTTTACACTCATCGACGAACTTTTCGCCTTTAACAATCTTATCGACAAAGATGTCAAAATCAAAATGTCAGTAACAATGAAGTTGCCATGGAAACGAACGATGTCACAGCTCTGTAACTTAACAGATTGCAAGGGCTGTTCGTGTTTTTACTCGACTGCAAGAAGGGTTTTGTTTTTCGTGCGTATATTGTATGTACGCTGAACGGATTTACGTAATTAAAATATCGTTAGATTCGTATCAATAACCCAAATGTTCTTATATAGTTGAAGTTCAAAGAAAACCAACACGACTGTGAGATGTTATAGACTCGAGGTGAAAAAAAATGTTTTTTTCGAATATTGCGGTATAGGTCAATCGTCAAGGGTTAATCAAGAGGATTTCAAAATGGCATGTCATGGCCATTAAAAAACCTACAATTAGAAAAACGTTATTTTTTAATCGCTATACCAAATATGCGAGGCGGATGACTAGAGGTGCGAACAGGTTAGGCAGTCGGCTTTTTTATGTTTTTAATTGTTACCTTGTTACCATTAAGTGTTGGTAAATTTTAGATTTCACTGCAAAATCTAAAGATTGACCAAAGATAGAGTTTTATACAATTATATTGTATGAAATAATAAATTTTATAAAATAAACCATATTATACCTAATTTGTTTGAGACTGTTTTTTGGTAAGAAGACGAGGTTAAAGAAACCACCTCGCAAACTTTAAGCTTTAATCCAACACCCCATTTAATTGTTTACGCGCTCTCTCTTTAAAATTCCAAACAAGTTAGCAAATTGTTTCAACTTTTAAAGCTTTAAAAGATTCATTTAACTTAGAAGTTTTGCTTTTTATGTATAGGTATGTAACCTAAAATATTTAAAAGAGACGGACTTTCTTGGGTTACAAAAAAAAAATTAAATAACCTTTATTTTATAACTAGCCGCCGTCCCGCGGTTTCACCTGCGTATTTCTCTATGCCTAAGATACTCACAAATAACGTGGCTTTCCAGTGCTAAATGAATTATCAAAATTATTACAGAGATTGCCTACAATACCATAAACTTTACCTCTTTATAATATTTGTATATAGATAAATCAAAATCACCAAAAATAATGAGAACTCACAGTTGTTAATATTTTTTGAAATGTGCGGTTTTTGCTGAAAAAGTACATTTTCTATTATATGTTCTTGCCCATATCTTGATTATGCAAAAGTTAACCAAACTGAAATCAGCATAAATTTTGATATTATTATTCATTAAATGACACTAATTTGGCTATTATGTAAGAAAAATGGTTCATGGTCCAGCTATGTTCGAATAACTATAAATAGTTAAAAAAAACTAAAAAACACGCCTTTAGCTTGCACAAAAAAATACAAAATTAGATTGAAGTCACGTGACTTCTTTTTCCAATTCCTGTAAGCAAACCCTTTCATTTGATAAAGAGCCAGTCCGTTATCTTGGGGAGGCCGCCATATTGGATTTGGAATGACGTTTCTTAGCTAGTCATGTATTGTCATGAGAACTAAATTAACTAAGCTAAATTTCATCCCAATCGATTCGATTTTATTACATACATAGTTACAAGTGATTGGAGAGGCCGTCATATTGGATTTGTAATGACGTTTCTTAGCTAGTCACGTATTGTCATCAGAACTCAAAGCGTGTGCAAAATTTCATCCTGATCGAAGACCGTGAAGTGGGTCAAATTAAGATTCCAAGATTTGATTTTCTTACATAAATAGTTACAAGTGAAGTTATGCGTGTTAAAAATGGTCGGTCTCTATTCTGATTTCGTTTACCTATGTAAATCTATTTTTATATTTTAAAGTACGATGCAACAAAGTCCGGAACAAACAAAAGAAAGGCATAATTATAAAAGCTTTGTAGTAAAAGGCTGAAAGGCGGAAGCACGTACCTATAACTTTTCGCTGTGAACATTACTTTAAAACACGACTCAAAAACTGATCCAATCTTACTTTTTGCAACCCAAGGATGAAAAGATACTACGAGTATAACCTGCCCAGTAGTATGAACAATAATTGTAGCAAGTTTCGTTAAAATCCGTCGAGTAGTTTTTGTTTCTATAACGAACATTCAGACAGACAAAAATTTAACTGATTGCATTTTTGGCATCAGTATCGATCGCTAATCACACTCTGACAGTTATTTTGGAAATATATTTCATGTACAGAATTGACTGTACAAATTTATTATAAGTGTATATGTATAGATAGATACCACTTTTTCAATCTTTGCAAGTTGTGTTAAAATTTCTGTACCCTTTCACGATGAATAATGGACAGACGAGGATGAAAACCTTTTAGTCGGAGCAAGCGACAGTTCGGTATTGTAGCGAGGGTACTTTGAGATACTTTACCACACAGGTATTTGTCCCCGTGCGGGGTAACTCGCTAATTTTGGGGGTAATGAAACTCATTTGCATTTATATTATTTTGCTGAAGTTTTACATACTCGTTGCTACGACTTTTTAATTAATGTAAAACAAAATATTGTCCGCCCTCACTCGAAGACCGGTCCGAATAAATTCGTTGGATGATTTTGAAGTTAATGTAAATAATAGGACAAAAATTAGCAGAACCCCGTGTTTTAACAGTGTAATTCCCACTCCCGTGGGAATACTGGGATGAAATATAGCCTGTGTTACTACCTGAAATGTAGCTTTCTATTGGTTAAAGAATATTGTAAATCGACCAGTAGTTCTTGAATTTATTCGTTACATATAAAAATATAAATATTTTCTCTTTATAAAATTAGTAGGTATAGGATACTTGTTCTTAAACTTACAAACTTCGTGAGGAAACCTGCGTACCAGAGAATTTCCTTAATTCTATGCGTGTGTGAAGTCTGCCAATCCGCATTGGGCCAGCGTGGTGGACTATTGGCCTAAGCCCTTTCATTCTGAGAGGAGACTCGAGCTCAGCAGTGAGCCGTATATGGGTTGATAACGACAAAGTCAAATTACAAGAAATCTTGCATGAGATCGTCATTTTTCATGAGATCGTCGTTTATAGAAATATTTTCAGTCAGTCACATGCGAATCAACCACAGGGTCTATTTACTCATAGCATTGGCTTAATTGTCACAAGCGGGACACAAATATGTACGTACTCTTATCAATCAATAGTTGGATGGTTGTATGGTTGGATGTTTATTATTCAATCAAGCTAGAACCTGAATTTGCTGAATGAATTTGAATACAATTTAGCACAGATGTAGATTATAATCTGGAATAACACGCAGGCTGCCTTTTATTCCGTATTCCCAGATGCACGTGATCGACGCGAGTGAAATTCGGGACACAGCTAGTATTAAGGTAGAACCTGAATTTGATTAACGGATTTCAATCAAATTTGGCACAAAGATGGATTAGGTATAATCTGAAATAGCAGGTGGACTTTTTATCCTATATTTTTCAGATTATAGGGTCTAAGCGACTTAAATCGCTAGCCAATAGCCACAGATGATGAGATAGAACTCAGAACACAAAGAGCGCTAAAGATAAAATATCTGTGAGGTAGAATCTGAATTTGCTGAGTGGATTTGTATACTAAATTGGCTACAGAGATTAGATTATAATCTGGACTAGCACATGTAATGCTTTTTATCCCATATATATTACTCATTCTATTGACAATCATCATCCTCATCATTAACAACCCATATTCGGCTCACTTTTGAGCACGCGTCTCCTCTCAGAATGAGAAAGGTTAGGTCATTAGTCCATCTCCATGTTCAAACGCGTAGTGGCAGACTTCACATACTCACACATCATCTTCACATTCAGAGTCTCTAGTTGATTTAAGAGAATTCTTAGGTATGCAGGTTTCATCACAATGTTTTTCCGTTTGAGACACTTGATATTTAATTTCTTAAAATGCACTTATTTGAATAGTTAGAGGTGCATGCCCCGTACTGGATTCGAACTTACGCCCTGTCAAATCTCAAACGCAGTGATCATATCCACTGGGCTATCACGAGTCAAATCTCATCACTACACAATTAACCCTCATTCGCACGAGAGTTTTTTTAACGTCCATTAAAAAAGCTCTCGTGCGAATGAGGGCTTAGTGATGAGGTAATGACAATAATCATTTGTCCAATAACCTGTCACCAGGCGTACGTGTTTCCATCCAAAGCGATTAATCTTTTAATGCTGACGACAAATCAATTACTCTGCTGGAGCCGACACGTCGCCACCCATTTTCCGAATGATGAAATTAATACACAAACGAAGCAGTCATGTCGGACCATTTAATAAGTACTTACCCGCAAATCCAATTCCACGAATGACTTGACTCTTTGTAGTAGTAGACTTGACTCATGTAGATTATTTATGGGAAATATCAAATCTTTGCCTGCTATTGTAGACAAAGATTTGATACTTAGGTTCTTATACGATACTAGGACAGTTACTTTTGCCTTTTTCTATTTTACTTGACTTTAAAAATATGTAGTCTGATCGACATCTTTAAAAACGTGTTAATTAAGTCTAGTAGTCAAATCAGTTGTTACGATCTTTCGGGTTCAGAATTTAACTTTCCGCATAAAACTATACCCGATTACAAATAAGATCGAAATCTTATTTGTAATCGGGTATTAATTTGTATTAAAGTTTTTATTATTTTGCTCTCCAACTATGCTTCATTCAACCCATTTCTTATTCCATTACATTTTGTATTACAAAATTTCCTCTTCTATAAGAATCATATTGTAAAAAACTATCTAAGTAATAAATATTTTTTGAGTTATTTTCATTAAGGTCACTTTTCTCAATATTTGGGTTTGGGGAGGCCTTTTAGTAGTTTTTCAGTTACAGCATATTTGGCACTTTGCCTTTTAATGGATCAGATGACGTGTATTCCTTATAAATATTTTATTTATTTTAAATTTAATATACTGTTATAGTATTTAGAGAGCCGTGATAGCCCAGAGGATATGATTCGGGCGTAGGTTCGAATCCGATCCGGGGCACGCACGTCTAACTTTACAGTTATGTGCATTTTATGAAATTAAATATCACGTGTCTCAAATGGTAAAGGAAAAACATGGCGAAGAAACCTGCATACTAGAGAATTTTCTTAATTCTCTACGAGTGTGAAGTCTGCCAATCCGCATTGGGTCAGCGTGGTGGACTATTGGCCTAACACCTCCTATTCCGAGAAGTGACTCGAGAAGAGAGCCGAATATAGGTAGATAACGATAGCATTTATATAGACAGTCGTGAATAGACAAACTTTCAAATCAAAACGCTTTCGCACATACAAGTATCTTAACGGCTTTCCATCTCAGCGTACGCTTTTATTTGTGTCAGATTTTCCACGTATTCCCCGAGCTATCAGTATATAAATAGCTCAGCTGCACATTGCTCTTCACTTCATTCAAAGCTCAACGTTGAGAATGTAATATAAAGTGGGATGAAGCAGTTGCAATATGGATGCCTCGTGTGAGGTTTAGAAACAAGTTTCGAACAAACAAGTACCTGCGCTAACCGTAGGCTAAGCTGAGTTTCATAAAAAATAATTACATACTATGAGTTTAATTATAATTGTTAGTTTTTTTAACTATTCAGCAACGTAAAGTTTTTTTCATTTGCCGCGTCCGTTTGAGTCTGTTAAATAAAATCACATGCGTATAAAATAACATTTAAAAAAGTAGTAGCTTAAATAGATAAATATACAATAAGTCTTTTTGTTGCTCTACTCAGCGTGACTTATTTTGTATTGTTTAATCACACTAATCCTACTAATATTATAAACGCGAAAATTTGTATGGATGTTTGGACGTTTGTTACTCTATAACGCCGCTACTACTGAAGCGATTTGGCTGAAACTCGGAATTGAAAATAGATTTTACATTGGATTAACACATAGACTACATTTTATCCCGAAAAAATCCATAGCTTCCCGAGATTTGCGAAAACTGATGATTTTGATGATATGAATGTTTGTTGCTCTTTCACGTCTCGACTACTGAACCGAATTAGCTGAAATTTGGTATTGAGATATATGATAGCCTGGATTAACACATAGGCTACTTTTATCCCGGAAAAATCCATGGTTTTCTGATCTGAATTCCACGCAGAAGAAGTCGCGGGCGTCCGCTAGTCTTTAATAAAAATAATAATCGACTTTCGACGATTATAATTCAAAAACTAAGAGCTGTGATTTTTGAAGAAACGGTAATTTGAAATGAAATAAATGGGCGGATATTAATCCTATCTTCGGAAGTTCGACTTTATTACTAAAACATTTATATTTATATATCCTCGTGTCTAACACTTCACTCCATAATGTGTCTCGTATTTGATAATAACAGGCGCACATATAAATAAAAGCTTTTATTCTTCGTTAAGCTGATACGTACGTGCTTCATAAAGTTATTAACTTCTTTCCTAACTCCTTTGGTTGCTGTTTCTTTTGCAACGGATTTATTCTTTCTAGAGCTG
Organism: Bicyclus anynana; assembly: GCF_947172395.1. Lineage (NCBI taxonomy): Eukaryota > Metazoa > Arthropoda > Insecta > Lepidoptera > Nymphalidae > Bicyclus > Bicyclus anynana. Next base: position 10,651,023 of record NC_069094.1, on the reverse strand, counting down.
TTGTTTGTGTTTCTTCGGTTAAAAAGTGAATACATAATAGATTTTATTCATTGAATACAAACATCTCGTTTAAGTTAGCCAGGTAACTTGTTGATAGAAAATAGAACTTAAGATTTCATTTTAATAATCTATCCCTAATTTGATTTCAAAATATGTTAATAAACAAAAGAGAATAAAAAATTTAAACGTACTTATACTTTATCTTATACTTGGCTCAGTATCGTGATGTTTGGAAGTCCCTACAAAAGGCCTATGTCCAGCAGTGGACGTCCATCGGCTGATATGATGATACTTTATCCCTTTAGTTCAATATGCACGGGAAAAATTGTATAGGAGTGAGCTTCATGAGTCACTGAAATTTTCATTCTTCTAAGAATTTTTCAGATGAAATTCTCAGTTCGAAGTTGCGAGTTAGTGACATTATCACTCTAAGCCCAGCAACCCGCATTGGGCCAGCATCGTGGGTTTAAGTTCCATTTTCCCTCTCCTATAAGGAGAGAGCACTGGCGGGAGCTGGAGGAGGCCTTTGCAATGAGGCACAATGAAATTAGGGACATAATTTAATTGTACAAAATCTTCATTAATAAAGGCTATTTTATTTTATTTATTTATTTATTTATAAGGAGAGCGGCATGGACCTGTAAAATAGGCTGATAACGACGAACGCACGCGACTTTCGGTTTCTTAAATAACCTATTTCTTATGCCAAAAAGGATTCTTATGCCTACTTTTTCTTTACCCTTGAAAAAGTGTGAAAAATATGACATTACACATTTTTATAATATCAGTTATGTTTACAAATACCATCAATATTTACGTATTATCAAAGTCAGAAGTACTATGAATGGATTGTCCAAATCATTTGTTAGGAGAGTTTGAATAGCCCAATCTCAGAAGAAACTAAAGCTTAGGAAGTAAACGCAAAACAATGCAACAGGAAAGACTAGTAAAAGGAAAACAGTAAAGAGGGTGGGGCTCAGATGAATCCCCAGTCGACACTAGTAAATGTCGGTCATAGTGTAATTAAAATAACGGTGGCCGGCCAAATACGGGATACAATAAAAAACAGAGTCCGGTAAACTGCCGGGCAATTGCTTTGATAAAAAGGTCGAGTGACACCATTTCTCTTTAGACGCTTTGCGCAATTCACCTTTCTTAGTGTCAGTCTTAATCTTGAGATCAAAACGTGGTCAGACATGTTGCCACGAATGGCGTTGAAAAAAAGAACGTAATAAGTTTTTACTTTTATGATTTGTGCAGTATAGTGATGTATAGTATAGTAAATTTCAAAAAAACTTAGACGTTTTTACGAAAGCAAAGCTGTTGATCGGTTATCTTGGTTCGTTCGTTCGTTATCAACCCATATTCGGCTCACTGCTGAGCTCGAGTCTCCTCTCAGAATGAGAGGGGTTAGGCCAATAGTCCACCACGCTGGCTCAATGCGGATTGGCAGACTTCAGACACATAGAGAATTAAGAAAATTCTCTGGTATGCAGGTTTCCTCACGATGTTTTCGTTCACCATTTGAGACACGTGATATTTAATTTCTTAAAATGTACACAACTGAGAAGTTGGAGGTGCATGCCCGGACCGGATTCAAACCTATACCCTCCGGAATCGGAGGCAGAGGTCTTATCCACTGGGCTATCACGGCTACACGGTTATCTTGGTTAGTTCAATGATATTAGAGGTGGAATAGCTCAAGGCATATTGAACGTTGGCCTTGAAAAACGTAAGATACCGGTTGTACCATAATTTATCAGTGCCAGAAGGGAAGAGTTAGGAAACAAGAATATGTCACTAGCAGAAATCACTTATAGAGATGAGTGTTTCCTTACCCACTGTTTTTCGATTTACTTTTATGTGTCACTGGTACTAAATAGATAATAAAAAAAAAACAAAAAAAGTGTGTGTCAGCTATGCTACGCACGAATGGAGTTTACTCATTCAGAACCACCTAAGGAGGATTCCTAAGGAGTAAATTCCAAAAAGGAATTAAGAAATTTAAAAGGAAGTGGTAAAATGTCGCATATGAACAGAGGAATTCGCAGGGCATTCAAGGAACACCTGTTAAGTGCCGCTCTGTGGCCTGTACCTGAGGCGTAGGCGTAGGTGTCAAGCCTCATGAGCTAAGTAATTACACCGACAACCATGCTCTACTGGCAACGACATACATTGTACCTACGGTACATAGACTAGATGATCACCGTCATTCGCACGGCTCACGGAACTGACAGAAGATTATATGAAAACCTGTCATAATATAGTTGCTCCATATATGTATACTGTGTCTCCGCTTAGCATTAGGAACAACTTTTATGCACCGTTTTCATGAAACATAAATGCAGTCTACACAATATAATGTCGTTGTCTACTGGAATACGACAATGTAAACTTATAGAGACGTCATTCAGTCTTTTGTCTGTTTAAAGTGCAATGATTTTATTATTTATTTTTTCTAAAGAATAAACGTAAATCAAAAGTTAAACGTATACCGTATTCTTTTAATTCATAGAGCGTGGGGAATGCGTGATATTTAAAAATGGACTTTATTTGGATACGATAATTTATAAAATAAATTATCGTATCCAAATATTTATAATATAAAAATTTTTTATTAGATAATAAATACTACAACAATCGTATCAGTAGCGAATTCAAAACTCACTGAGTAGTAAATCCGCAATGTTTTGCCAATTCAGTAAAGTGATACTGATTTATTATGAGAAAACATAATTATTTATTTGAGAAGATTGGGGTTTTCCTCGGGTCCTTTGAGTTTCACTTTAGATTTAATAGCGAGAAAAGATATTTATGTTTCGGTTTGAAAAGGGTTGGTCGATGTCTCTTCCCGCAGATGTAAATTGGGGAGGACGGGGCGATCCATTGATTCGCTTTGACAAAAGATCAATTCAGCTTTCTACGAATATTAATGAGGGGATGGGGCATACAAACCAGATAATAAACTAAGTCAAGAGGGAGACCTAAACTAAAAATAACCGCTACACAATACAAATACATGTAGGTAACAACTAGCTGACGCTGCGCGGTTTTACCTGCGTGGTTCCCATTTCCGAAGAAATACGCGTATAATATATAGCCTATAGCCTTCCTCGATAAATGGGCTATCTAACACTGAAAGAATTTTTCAAATCGTACCAGTAGTTCTTGAGATTAGCGTGTTCAAACAAACAAACTCTTCAGCTTTATAATATTACTATAGATATAGGTACGACCAAAGTAGGTACCTACTCGTATCAGTGACATTGGTCCTGTTTTGGTACATGACCGTTGGTAGATACATCATGCGGTACTTCTATTCATCATCATCATCATCATAATAGCCGTTAAACGTCTACTGCAGGACATAGACCTTTTGTAGGGATTTCCAAACATCAGGATCCTGAGCCCCCTGCACTGAGCGAATCCCCGCGACTCGGGACCTGGCTGGGAGTCGACTAACACTGCGTTATCTAGTGCGGAGTCACCATTCCAGCACCTTAGGACCCCAACGTCCATCGGCTCTTCGAACTACGAGTATGTGCCCGGCATTACCACTTCAGCTTCGTGACTCGTTGAGCTATGTCAGTGACTTTGGTTCTTCTGCGGATCTCCTTATTTCTTTCGATCACGCAGAGCTACTCCGATCGTATCTTTTTCTGCTGTCTCGGCTGTGTGATTCTAAGTACTTTTAATACATTTTTAAATTTAATGACTTTGCCTCCTCCAAAAAAGTTTAGATTACAAAAATAAATTATAAGTGTTGGCGCTCATAAAACGATAGTGGTTTAAGTTTTCTTGAAAGAAAATATTGAAAGTAAGATAAAAGAAACAATAAATAAATAAGAAGGAAATAATAAACCTACATAGCAATTAATAAAGATTAAAATAATTTATATAATGGAGAAATATTACTTGGCTTTTCAAACCTCATTACTTGCGGCCTCATTAGTGTTCCTACCTACATTCAAGTTATATTATTACCTTATATTTTATTCGTCTTTGAAAAAAATACTAGTTAGTCCTTGATTGCGATCTCACCTGATGTTAAGTGACGACGAGCTGGGAATTGAACCCAAAACATGTGTTGTATGCTTGCATAGCGTCACCAAAATTTAATGGGTTTACGCATCTCTGTTGTTTTACTAATAGCGTTCAATAACAAAATTTGACGTATTTACAACGTAAAATTATTAATTCAAATTCAAAATTCATTTTTTTCAAATATGCTTTTTCAAAATTAAAGTTACGAGGAGGTTGTACAAAAGTCTATACTTATAAATTTTTTATCTCAAATCAGATCTCCACGAAAAAGTACTTTTTCTCGGTATTTTTCACCTTCATTTTATTAATATAAAGCATAAGAATCCCATCAAAAGAAAAGCCAGACTTCATACTAAGAAAAGACGGAGATAAATGAAAAAAAAAATCCAATACTTATGTATATTTTAATCCTCTCAAAACTATTCAACAAACATTTAATCAACGGAGAAAATTCTCAAGAGATTTAAAATATCAAAGTACCCACCCACCCTAAACAGACAAAAGTTTCTTCAAAGTTCTAAATTTTCTAAGAAAATCGTTTTAAAGTATTTTTGTTAACTTTCCTTTTTCACTTCAGAATGTAATCTTAGTCAAGATCTTATAGTGCGGCAGTATAAATTCTATTATTATTATTATTATTATTATATGTTAATTTATACAATTAACAACAAACAATTAAATTGAAAAAATATTCCAGGGATTTTTTTTGTTATTCTTTACAAGTTAACCCTTGACTGCAATCTCACCTGAAAGTAAGTGATGATGCAGTCTAAGATGAAAGCGGGCTAACTTGTTAAGAGGAGGATGAAATCTACACCCCTTTTCGGTTTCTACACGACATTGTACCGGAACGCTAAATCGCTTGGCGGTACGTCTTTGTCGGTACGGTGGTAACTAGCCACAGCCGAAGCCTCCCACCAGCCAGACCTGGACCAATTAAGAAAATCTCAATGGGCCCAGCCGGGGATCGAACCCAGGACCTCCGTTTAGTAAATCCACCGCGCATACCACTGCGCCACGGAGGCGGGATTACTACAAGTACCTGTATAATATGTGATTTGTTCCAAATATATATCTTATTATGTACTCATATATAATTATACTTATTATTATAGTATGTACTAGCAGATGCCCGCGACTTCTTTCGCGTGAAAATCGATGTACACTTTGACTCCTTCGGCTGGCGAATAATAAAGTGCGCGGCCGGAGGCCGTTTCGCTGAACTGATACAGAAGGGAGTTATTGTTGATACGGCGTGAATTGTGATGAGTTTCCTGACTCTGTAACCCCGACCACCGGTTGCTTGGGCACTCAAACATCCCGCAGCGGGAGGGTTGATTTTTTTTATAAAATTTAAAAAGAGGAGAAATAAATAAATGAGAGAAAAGGTATAAAAATTTATAGCCATAAATTGTCACGTATACGATATAGAAGCAACCCACCAAAATGTAATATAAAAGCACCTTTAATGGCAGTATAACGTATGGCCTTACAAGTTTGAAAGTAATGGACCGTTTCCTGTTCCCATTCCTCTTATCGAAAGGTTTCGAGGAATTTATTGTAGTACTGTATCGTGTATGTGTAGGTAAATTTCATTTCGCAACGGTTTTGAGTTGAGGAGGTATTGATTAATCAGATCAATATGTGACTTCCTATGGAAACAATTTAATGTGGAATCCAAGTTTTAGTATAAGAATACGTGAAAATGTGTTTTAGACTATCCTATATTTTTATCACTTTATGATTATTCACTTGTGAGTAAAAACATTAAATATTAGTTAGATATCATAGTTAAAACATTATACAAAACATATTTTTGATTATCAAATTAGTAAATCAAACTTTGCTTTTAAATTAAAATTTATCATCTGTATTTATAGGTATATTATATACCTATAGCTTTTGCAGATGTAAACAATATTTAGTTCAATATTTATGCAGTACTTTCGGGGCCTATTCATCACAAACAAACAATCAAATCTTTTCTCTTTATATTATTAGTATAGATAGTATAGATAAACATTGATAGCTGTTGGAACGTAAGGCTTAATGAAATGGAATAATTATTTATTGTTAACTGTTCACTCATAGACCGGAGAGGTTTACAAAATAATAAATACCAATTAGGATGAACCCCCAGAATTAGCCAAAATCTAAAACCGCGATGTAGGTAAGTAATTTTGTATAGAAATAGTCACTTTAAATTACTCTAACATACAGTCTAAAGTAATTTTTATAATGATTCTATAGCACGCCTACGTCTGTCGGCTCAGTTAGCCTTTCAATATTTAAATAAACGACGCGATAAAAATCTGTACCTTATTTTTTAAACAACGTTGTGGTTATATAAAACGCTGAAGGTTTTTAACGTGAACAATGGAAAAACTGATAAGGATAATTAAAAAGCTCTCCCGTCTGACATCGGCCGTGTCTAGGTACTTGGGTGACTAAGATCATTGGCCGGGTTTATGGTGATACAGCCATTGAGTTACTATGCACTAGGGATTAGAGAAGACACCTGTTATCACTACTGTGACCCGTTCAACTGCGGCGATATCGCCGCACTTCGTAGTTTGTTGCTACTACTATGTCGAGCGAAATAAGCGCCCTTTTCTTGCAACCCCCTGATTCATGGGGTTGCAAGAAAATAAATTTCTATAATCGTAACATGATCCTTATTTTAAACATGTTTAGAAGCGATGTAGGTACAGTCAGTCTGTATTATCTTCAAATCGTTCGAGAAAGGAGATGGTCCAAAATTGTATGGAGCAGGATCAGTAATTGTACCCTGGCGGAAATGAAAGAAAATATTACTTTTAACTATTTTTGATTATATAAATCTAGGAATTTACTATTAGGGGTAATAATGGCGGATTGATGACGTTTTCAATGCAGTAATCGAGTTGACGTTTGCTGTCAGTTATGTTATAGTTATGTTATAGTTGCTATATGGGCGCCATCTTGATATAACTCAAAAACTTGAATTTTAATTTTATTAATTTCTTTTTGTTTAGTTAGATTTATTCACTTATTTAGATTTTAATAAAATCCTGGTATTTTTAAAATTTTAATGATACGGGGTACAAGAGTGGACCTGAAATGGACCACCTCCTTTGGAGAAAATAACCGAAAATTCAATAACAATATTGAATCCAAAGGATAATATAAGATCAATATGCAAATACCAACATTTCAAGCACAATAAAACTCAATAAAAATGTAATATTTTAATGTAAAATATTATTTCTCTTACACTAGAGTCTAGTCTAAACTAGTAGATGCTCTTAGTAAAATTGAATGATATTCAACCTATAAAGCCATGAACTTTATAGTAGTACTAGCTGTCTCCGCGAGGTTTCACCCGCGTGGTTCCCGTTTCCGTAGGAATACGAGGATAATATAGTACCTATAGCCTATAGCCATCCTCGATAAATGGGCTATCTAAAACTGAAAGAGTTTTTTAAAGCAGACCAGTAGTTCCAGAGATAAGCGCATTCATACAAACGAACTCTTCAGCTTTATAATATTAGTATAGATTCTATATATTATATAATATTAAGTTCGTTATATTTATTCGCAACCAAGCCAAGTTGTAAATAAAGATAATGTTTACAAATTCCCTATCAAATAGACTTGTGAATCAACCTCAGCACTCCTTGCGAGTAATTCCTATTTATATCACTATTTTAGATCTGTGAGTGTTTACGCGTATCTAATTTGCTAATAATAATTTGAAGCCATGTGTGCATTAACAAATCAGTGAGCGTTGAATTAACCGGATATCTATTGACCGTGATATACGAAAGTGGTGCGTGCAATAAAACAGATTTCGTTTGTGTAACAGTTAAGAATTTAAGACACTGGCAGAAAGACTATCCAAATGATAGTCCTTCCGCGTGCGTCCGCTAGTTTAGTTTTTCACAAATCCCTCGGGAACCATGGATTTTCTAAATTAAACGTGAATACATAATTTTTAATTAACAAGTAAACTGCGAGTCTAACTGTAGAATAAACATGAATCTACATTAACAAATAGTAATTTTATTTTGACTCCGTTTGTGTTAAATTCTTTTTTTTTTTTTTACAAATCCCGCAGTAATCATAGATTTTTCCAGGGTAAAAGTTTTGCTCCATGATCCAATTTATCTCTGTAGCAATTTTCAGTTTAGTAGTTTAGCAGTGATAAGTTATCAGACAAACTTACTTTCGCATATATAATTTTACTAGCGGACGACTGCGACTTCGTCCGCGTGGAATTTAGTTTTTCACAAATCCCTCGGGAACCATGGATTTTTCCGGGATGAAAAGTATGTGTTAATTCTGAGAAAAATCTATTTCCATTCCAAATTTCAGTCAAATCGGTCCAGTAGTTGCGGCGTTAAAGATTAACAAACATCCGTACAAACTTTCGAGTTTATAATATTAGTAGGATGTATGGATTATCATAATTCTTATGTTACTTCATATTGAAGTTAAACTTGAATACCAAAGTGTTGTAAATGTGAGTAAGTTCTCAGTATCTTCATAAGAGCAACAAAAGTTTGATACGCTTCATTAATTCCAAACTTCAAAACCGATACGTACTCGTACCTACATGATAAAGATGTTTCACTTGACGTGTTGATATTCACAACAAAAATAATGTACAGCCTGAATATATTGGAAAAAAATCCCGTCATATACAGACATATCTTATTTTATGGAGGCTGAGAGTTTGTCACTAATAGTTCCAATAGACATACAATCTATCTATATCTATATCTATATTTATAATAAAACTGGTCGAATTCTATACATTTATTCGCAATTTGAGATTTTACGTACACCATTTGTAACACCAAACGTTACCGTGGCATAACGGACGCCAGCGCCATCTAGAATCTATACTTGTAATACGAATTCTGTACATTTTATTTGTTGGGCCTCGCGAACTCCTTCTAGTGGCCGAACCTGCAGGCGCAGACGCTTACGGCGACGAAGATGGCGACGAGATGGATGACGCACATACCGGACTTGACACCGCCCCAGCGCAGGATAGCGAGTAATTGCAGTCCGCGCGGGGCACATGATTGACATCGTCGACTACCCTTAGGCCGAAAGGTCTCAGCCCCGAAAGGGGCTGGAAGAACATGACCGGCGGAACAAGATCCCCCGCGCCTTACCCGGGCAAGGAGGCATAGCCTCGAGGCCCGTACCTGGATTTTTGTCCGGGAGATGACCTGCCTGCATTTGTTGGGGGGCATTATATAATCGATACTGAAGCTAAAAATATTTATTTTCGATTTTTTGTCTGTTTGTCTGTCTGTCCGTGTTTCTTTGTTATTCGGGCATCACGCTGAAACTACTAAATGAATTCAAATAAAACTTGGCACGGTTTAAGACCATAATACGGAGAAGGTTATAAGATACTTTTTATTACGAAAATAAAATAAAAAGCGGGTAAAATAGGGGTTGAAAGTTCATTTTTAGTTACGGTTTTAAAAATTTGTTCATAAATCATTCAAAAACAGATAGAATAGGGATGATGTATTTCGTTATATGTTTGTTTTTAGATATTATCATAAGCCAATCATTTTCTCTGCGAGTCGACAAACAAGCCTAAATTCTTTAGAAATGTCTACGGGATTCAAGCTTGTTATTAAAATTGCCCACAATTTTCCTCAACGACAATGTACTTATTAGATAATATTCTGCATAACATTGATTTTAACTTCCGAAGTAAAAAAAGGCTGTTTTTATTTTAACGAGTGTGTGGGCGTATGTCTGTGGCATCGCAGCTAATAGCTTTTTTATTCTTTACAAGTTAGCCCTTGACTACAATTTCACCTGATGGTAAGTGATGATGCAATCTAAGATGGAAGCGGGCTAACTTGTTAGGAGGAGGATGAAAATCCATACCGGTTTCGGTTCGGTTTCTACACGGCATTGTACCAAAACGCTAAATCGCTTGGCAGTACGTCTTTGTCGGTAGGGTGGTAACTAGCCACGGCCCGAAGCCTCTAAATAACTAATAGACTGAAACGATCGAGATGGTTTCTAACCCCCGACGCAAAAGAGGAGTGTTATTAGTTTGACGTGTCTGTCTGTCCGTCTGTCTTTGGCACCATAGCTGCCGAAAGGATGAAGCGATTACAATTTAGTTTTTTTTGTATTAATGATGACTGCGCGAGTGTTCTTAGACATGTTTGATGAAAATCTGTTGAGCCGTTTAAAAGTTGTAGGGGGTGAAAGTGTGGAAGAATAACCGAATGTCTGCAAATATACTGGAGAGAATATTAATGACTTGATCGAGAGTGTGATTAATAATATTTTCATGACCTTCGGGGATTTTTCATAATTTTCAATTATACTATGAAAGCCGATATGTCCGATAAGCCAATTCGAAGATGTCGATGTTTTTCTATTTAAATTAAAATAATTTCTGACATAAACTATGTTATCAAAGATAGATTATCAAAATATATAAATAAAATTAAATTGTATGTCTGTGATTTCAAAATAACTGTGTTCTATTTAGTGCAAAAAGTTATACGATACCAAAAATAAGCTTTTATTTTAATTATTTCTTGTCTATCTGTCGTATGTTTGTCTGAGCCTAACGTTGAAATTACTGAACCAAATTTAACGCGAATTTCACTGTAAGATAGAGGGTTACTGAGGCTACTTTTCCCCTGTAAAATTCAATGGTTACTAATAATGGCCACATTTGTGAAAAACTGAATTTCATGCAAACGAAGTGGCGGTCATCCGAAATTAAAATCATGAATTTATTAAGCACTAGTACTTAATAAATTTATGATTTTCAAAATTTTTAATTTTTCTTGTTACAAAATGAAAATGAATTTTAAAAAATTATACAGCATAAATATTGAAGAGCCTACAGAAATAGATGTTCGCTTAACGGCTACAAAGTGTTAAAATCCACTCGACGCGGCCTGACCTCACTCCCTTTACAGTTAATCAACCGTTTTCATCTCATGGTGTAGCGTTTAACTGTTGTGGAAAACGATTTTAAGTTTGGTTCAGCTTTACTGATTAATAGCTATGCCTGCGCTCATGTATACGAGTACTTTCATGGTATTTTACCATTCCACCATATGAATACCATCATATTTAACCGACGAATAAGAAAGTTAACAATTCGACGTGTATATTTTATGTATGAACACGTGTAACTTTTTACTGAGTAGTCCGATTTTTCGAGTCGGTGCCAAGCCCGTGTGGCGTTGATTTTAGTCGTACTTAACTGATTAAACCACATGAAAGAAAAAAAGAATGTCTCAGAAATATAAATCTTTATGATAGGTACGCCTTGAATTGATCACTGGTTTGGCACCTCCTTCAAAGTGGTCAATTGGTAGAAAATATTATAATGTTATTCTTCCCTTATTAGTTAGTGGGTACGTTAATATTTTGGAGTCGGTTGTATTTTTTTTTAAATAATCATTTATTATACATATTAACACGCTATTAGCTTCACTTGTAACTATGTATGTAAGAAAATCTTGGAATCTTAATTTGACCCACTCTCCGGTCTTCGATTAGGATGAAATTTTGCACACGCTCTGAGTTCTGATGACAATATATGACTAGCTAAGAAACATCATTACAATTCCAATATCGCGGACGTCCAAGATGGCGGACAGGCTATTTTAAAATGCACCCCCATGATATGGGTATCAAATGAAAGGATTTGCTGTCAGGAATACGTACTGGGTGAGGATATGCGATACTGAACTTTTCTTTCTTCTAAGTAATTTTCAGTTAAATTCTCACCCCTGAGTAGGGAATTTGGTGGAGTTAGACCCCCAGCACGTTAAGCCATCGAATCTGTTCATTGTCATTAACATCTGATAGTGGTCGTTAAAGATCATCCTACCTTAAGCCCACCAACCTGCATTGAAAAAGTATGGTGAGCCTAAGCTCCATATAAAGTCTCCTATAAGCAGTGGCGTGCACTTTATACATGCATTAAAGTACTGCTTACCCTAAGAGTAATTGAAATCACTTCATCTGTTCGGGAGTTATAGAGCCTCAGACAGACAGACAGACACGTCAAACTTATAACACCCCTCTTTTTGCGTCGGGGATTAAAAATGTTGACTACTAGAACAATCCAATTTACACACTGAGAATCGAATCAAGGACCATAACAATACCAACTACACTAGAGAAGTCGTAAAACGAACGAGACTTAAATGTATTTTTACAATACGTAGCACTTTATGCCTAAGCCTTGCACTAGTTCCTTGAGAAAATATTACACTCATGTCAGACGATGCGGTCCTCCGTCGTAAACATTAGATGAGTTTACATTTTCTAGAAACACTATTTTATAACATCAGAATGTAATCCCTAGAATATGAGTTATAGAAGTGAGGAATATTATGTTGAAATGTAAAAAGAACAAGAAAAGTAAATGAAAATGGTTTTCAATTAGTTTAAAGTTTTTTTTTCTAAAATGTTAGGAATTTTTATCATTTAACCAACTTCTTTTTTTATCTATATTCTATGTTAGGACCTAGGAATAATATTGTAAGTGTGTGTAATTTCGTATCATCGTCATCATATCAGCCGATAGACGTCCACTGCAGGACATAGGCCTTTTGTAGGGACTTCCAAACATCACGATACTGAGCCGCCTGCATCCAGCGAATCCCTGTGACTCGCTTGATGTTGTCAACTCTCGTCGCTCGTCGTCGCTTGAAGTACGTATACTTTACTCTAAAGTTAATACTCTTGGAGATGGGATTTTAATAATGTTAACCAGTTTTATTCAATGATATTAAATACTGTTAGATGTGTTGTTAGCGCATGAAAAATAAAGCGCCCAGAAGAGGAAATTTATACACAACTCAATGTTAACAACGAACGTTATTTAAACAAATAATATCTAAATATCGTCTACGATGTCGAATTGTGTGTTCAGGAAGTGTAAAAACTATATTATAATACACAAATATATAATGGAATTAAAGACAAAATTGTGCATGTGTGCGCTCAGTGTTGTAGCCTATTATTCGGATTACTTTTTACGGTGATTTTATAGGGACGTAACCTATCTATAGTATAAAATTATCATTGGTTTTATGACAATTTGAATGAAGAAATCAGGTGTCTAGAGCCTGGCGTAAGTTTACCAATGGTTTTAATCGGTCCTAGCAGCGTTATTCTTAGTAGTGTAGTCGGCAGTGAGAGTTTCGAATTCATCTCAATACTACTTGAGATATGACCTCTGCCTCCGATTCCGGAGGGTGTGGGTTCGAATCCGGTCCAATCCTCCAACTTTTCAGATGTGCGCATTTTAAGAAATTAAACATTACGTGTCTCAAACGGTGAAAGAAAACATCGTGAGGAAACCTGCATACTAGAGACTTTTCTTAATATTATCTACGTGTTTTAAGTCTGCCAATCCGCATTGGGCCAGCGTGGTGGACTATTGGCGAAACCCCTTTCATTCTGAGAGGAGACTCGAGCTCAACAGAGAAATGAATAGGGGTTAATAACGTATGATAACGTTATTATCTCTCTACTTCTACTCTACTATTTTTATCCAATACGGTATAAAGATATAGATACAGAGGAATTCGAATCACAGAATAACGCTTCAGATCTCTCATATAAAACCCTTCTTTTATGGTTCGTCGCAGTAATTGTAGGTGTCCAAAGATTCCCATCGTACGATCGGACTCGGATCGTAAGGATTTTTGTTTCTCAGACATTCTTTTTGTCTTTCATGTTGTTTTTTCAGTACGACTAAAATCAACACCACATGGGCTTGACACCGACTTCGAAGTGATCAATAGGTAGACAATATTATAATGTTATTGTATCGTTTTTAGTTTCGTGGGTACGTTAAGTAATGTTTTGAAGTCGGTTGCATTTTAAAAAAATTCTCTCTGTTTTCGTCGGTTGAAAAATCCGATTAATGCCTTAAAGATACATGAACAACGAGCAAATTAAGAAAAAGAAACCACGAGTCACGACACGAAAAAGCCAATGTAAGTGAGATCACACTCACTGACGTCATGACTACAGAATGAGAGTCTGCGATAACCACACATACCTGAATTTATGGAAAAACGTTACGTTAACGTTAGCCACCTATGGAGTTTAGATCGTCGTGGCTTTGAATGATAGCAACTTTTAAAGGTCTATTCATTAACTTTGATTATTATCTTTAGTAGATAAACACGAAATTTACCAACTAGCTACGTTAGTGAATCTTATTTCGTATGCACTATATATCTATTCCCGCACCGAAAAACGCAGCGTTGGTCGACCCCTCACTAGGTGGAATGAGAACATCAAGTGGGTTGCAGGGAGCCGCTGGATACTCGCGGCTCGAGACCATTTTGTTTGGAAGTTCATGCAATACGCCTATGTCCAGCAGTGAACGTCCATCGGCTGTTAATGATGATGATTAATCTATTGCTAACTGATAAAAAATACTAACCAGTATGACTGACATTGTTATTTTCGTTAACAATGGGCTTTACGGAATACGAAATATGTGGTTGTTATTGATTTGATGTTAACTATGTTAGGTGGAAAATAGACCAAAATAAGTGAATAGGCCAGCAGATCCTTAGTAGTCAAAGTATAAATTGTATATTTTTTACGAGATGTTATCAGGTGCCAGGCGTTTAGCTTCATGGCAACCTTTTGCTAGACTACATAGAAATAGAAGAACATCAATGGAGAAGATTTGAACAGGGTTGAAATACAGACCACTTCAAGCTCGTGGGTGTGTAGAGTTAAGGTGACGGACAGCGAAAAGAACGCCATCGAGTTATTCTAGTGCTGGATGGACGCGACCAATAAAATAAAGACTTTTCTTAAAACTACCACAGTCCAAACTCCATAATCGGCTAACCTATGGTAGAACGTATTTCGGCGGCTGGCGCAGTGGCATGCGCGGTAGATTTACAATACGGAGGTCCTGGGTTCGATCCCCGGCTTTTGCGGCGGCTATTGAGGTTTTCTTAATTGGTCTAGGTCTGGCTGGTGGGAAGCTTCGGCCGTGGCTAGTTACCACCCTAGCGGCAAAGACGTACCGCCAGGCGATTTAGCGTTCCGGTACGATGTCGTGTAGAAACCGAAAGGAGTGTGGATTTTCACCCTCGTCCTAACAAGTTAGCCCGCTTCCATCTTAGACTTACCATCAGGTGAGATTGTAGTCAAGGGCGAACTTGTAAAAAAAAAGGGGCATAGGCTGACAAAATTTCAGCCTTCATAACATGAAGTATGTGTGGCTACTACAGGCTGTAATTCCACTATATCCCCACACGCCGGTCTGAAGCGATATAACGGTCGTTATCATAAAATTTTGCTGTATAATACTAATTTGAACATGAAGTTGGCCAAGCGACCGGCCAAAACAAATACTACTTCAATAGGTGTTAGGTTAACTACTCTTGCAGTTTTCTATAGTAGGAAGTTTGAGTAAGTTTTCATATTAAAATAACCTGCCAAGTGTAAGTCGGACACGCGCATGAAGAGTTCCGTAACATTATTCATAAAAACGCTTAAAAGAGCTCCCTTCAATATTTATTTTTGTTATTGTATTCTTTTTTTTTATTCTTTACAAGTTAGCTCTTGACTACAATCTCACCATCAGGTGACCTGCAGGCTGATTATGTATCTCGACGTATCACTTCTAACTGTGTAACGCAAAGCTAAATTGAACACTAGAGTGTTTTTGCAATTCCGATTATGTAAGACAAAAGACAGCCACAATGCCTAGTGATATCGTTCTAGGCGCAAAATTTTATCGACATTATGCGACTAAATAAAATACACCCTTTCCCGGTACTACTTACTACGGGTGCGGCATACTTTTGCACATATACGCATTATACTTGATTTTGCTGTTTGTCTGTGGTGAAGTGAAGTGCCATAGTTTCTTTGTTGGTAAACAAAGCCGTATTAAAATATTAATAAAAAAATTGGTTTCGTTGGATCAAAGTACTTGCTACTGCTAGTTTTTTGTTTTCAATAGAAGTAATTAATTAATCATTTTATCGTATACATTTTTATTAGTGTTAATAGTTAATTTATCAAAGTAAACGGCCACTTTTACATAAAACATTATCTACACGAAAGTTCTTCAAAGTTTTATCGTCTGCCTATGATTAATTTAATGGTCGTTGTGATAATATGTAAAGTATATTGTATAGTGTTTTGTTTATTAAAGTTCATCGCTTGCAACTAAAGATGTCCGGGAAACTCAATGATCGCCTTGGCTTGGATCAAACTTGGCGATGGGTTGTTTTGGAGGGCCTTTGGAAAGTCAGGCTACTAAATAAACCTTCCGTGTTCGCGTCTGCCAGTGGCGTTGTGTAAGTTATCACATATCTATATTCTATATTATTATTTTAAAGAGGATGAGAGGAAATTTTTGATATTGTAGGGGGTAATCTCTGGATCTACTAAACCGATTCCGAAAATTTTTTCACCAATAGAAACTCACATAACTTGCGAGTGTAATAGGCTATATTTTATCCCTGTAGTCCCAAGAGAGTGAGAACTATGCAGGTGGAACTGTCGAGCATCAGATAGTAATTATATTCAATTGAAATTCATGATTTTCTATTATAAGTTTAACATAATACTTGGTTTTGTGACTATTTTAAACCACAACTATACCTGCACCATGTAACCTTTAAGTTCTAAGCATTAACAAGCCTTTTTAAACCACAACTATACCTGCACCATGTAACCTTTAAGTTCTAAGCATTAAGTACAAGACAAATAATCAAAATCAAACTTTGTCTCATTATGCAGATGTATTAGAATTGTTTGTATTTGTAGGTGTTTGTTTTAGTTACATTAAGGCTAAATATAAAATCCTACCTTGATTAGTAATTTTTTTATGATGATTGAGGCTAGCCACTTAAAATAATTAATTCAAATTTCAATTACAATATATAGTTAAGTTAAATCCTACAAGTATATGTATCTCCTACAAAACTGGATAAAATATAAGGCAAATCAAAAAACAAAAGAGCTCAGTTTAATCCCATAAAAGCCCAGTTGCTGCAGAGTAGACTAGAGGGTTTGCCAGGGATATAGGTCCATAAGCACAGCAATAGCCCAGTGGATGTAACCTCTGCCTCAGATTCCAGAGGGTGTGGGTTTGTATCCAGTCCGGGGCATGCAGCTCCAACTTTTCAGTTGTGTACATTTTAAGATATTAAATATCACATGTATCAAATGGTGAAGGAAAACATCGTGAGGAAACCTGCATACCAGATAATTCTCTTAATTCTCTGCTTATGTGAAGTCTGCTAATCCGCTTTGGGTCAGAGTGGTGGACTATTGGTCTAATCATGAATGAATGAATAGTATTACCTAATCCAGTGTATGTAATTCTTAATGATAATAATTGCTAATTCAAATAATAATTTGTACTTTATATTTTCTTTTATTATGTACATGTTCAGCTTAATAAATATTGCACATTTTGATTTGTTAAATTTCATCATTTTGATTTGTTAAATATCACATATAATGAATATTGTTATCATTTACAATAATGTATTGTTTATGATAACAATATTCATTAACCTGAAACTAAAGGATCACTAACATTCTTCGTCTGAAAAGAAGCTCAACATAAATACAACAAAGTATTATTTTTGTTATCACCATCTCACAGAAATATATTGTAGAACCAAGTTATATACCTGAGGTATAAATATATCAATTAACCCCCCCTAGATTTGTCATTTATATAAACTCTTAATCAAGATATAATACATAGGCCATTTCTTATCTCAATATTCCCACAGGAATGAGATCTACTTAAAGAAACCGGGGGCATATGTAGTTCATGTAATAAAAAAATATTTTCTACATTTCAGATCAACATGAAGATGTGGGCTCTAAACTTTGAGTGCCAGGGACTGACTATGGAAGTCTCCATGTCCATTGAGGTGCAAAACACCTTGAAAAAATTGGTAATTCTGAATCCTTCATCTCTATGAACGATTCATGAAGAAAGAATTAAACAAACATTTAATGAACAGATTTTTTATAAGATTATTATCAATAATGACATTGCATATGAGAGAAAATTGTCAAATATAATTTCATTTTAATTTAATATAGTTAATTATGACATCACTGTATATAAAGAATATGATTATTATCATTTGGTTAATTTCAGTATTACATAGTATTAGATAAAAATTTTATTGTAAAATTGCACATCAAAATATGTTTTATTATCTATTATTAGGAGGAAATATTATTTAACTATTATTATTATCCCTAATAGCCCAGTGAATGTGACCTCTGCCTCCAATTCCGGAGGGTGTGGGTTCGAACCCGTTCCGGGGCACGCACCTCCAACTTTTCAGTTGTGTGCATTTTAAGAAACTAAATATCACGTGTCTCAAACAGTGAAGGAAAACATCGTGAGGAAACCTGCATACCAGAGAATTCTCTTAATTCTCTGCATATGTGATGTCTGCCAATGTAATCCAAATATGCTGGCCCATATTCGGCTCCTGTCAGAATGAGAGGGGTTAGGCATTGGCCTTCCCTTACCTTATCAGCCGATAGACGTCCACTGCTGGACATAGGCCTCTTACATGGACCTCCAAGCACAACGACCTTGAGCCGCGAACATCCAACCAACCGACCAACCACGCTTTCCAGTGCGGGGTCTCCCGAGTGCGGGTAGGCACTAACCCCTCTTACTGGGGGAGACTCGAGCTCAGCAGTGAGCCGAATATGTGTTTATAATGATGATGATGATGATGATGATGATTATTTAAGTAATTGTAAAAGAAAAAATTGAATACTACATTAGTTGTTTATCTATACAATTCAATAATTTTAAGAACAAAACATGTACCTACCACATTGTAGGAAATAAATAAATAATGATTTGATTAAAAACAATGTTGTTTAATGTTAAGCAGGTAGGGCCAGGTAGTTCTATATTTGTGTAACATCTATTACTTAAAAATAAAAAATATATTTACTTGTGTTGGTATTTTTTATTCAGACTTGATATATTGTTGTTGACAAATTTTGTTATAATATATATCTTTCATTCTTTAGTTTAATTTAATCAAGAAACGACCCTACTTACACATATAGGTACCCCCTCTAACAAAAATAGACTGAAGTATAGGTAAATATTTAACAAAATGTAAATTAAAAATTAATTATAGATTAATTAAAAACATGACTACAATTTGAATTATCAACTTTAATAATTTGCTTCAAAATAAAAACACATACGCGTGGCGCAGTAAGTAGTGCTCCTGCATCCACGGTCATGGGTTCGATTCCCACACCTGGAAAATATTTGTGTGAAGAGCATGGGTTTTTTCCAGTGTGTGTGTATTTATACATTATATAAGTATTTATAGGTAGTATATAAATGTAAATGAATATTATAATATCAACTATCTTAGTACCCACAACACAAGCTACTCTGTATGCCTACTTTGGGGCTAGATAGTGCTTTGTATGGTTTAAGTATAAATAATTATACAGAAGGCTTGGTCACGAAAAAATATATCCAGTCCTTTGTCTGCATAGCTTGAGGGTTCTAGCAACTTGTTATCATGGTTTTGAGTGAGGAATCCTTGGACAATACTGCCATCACAAGGATTACTGTTTTCTGTATCCAGCCCTTGATCTAACAGCCAAGTGAAAGCTTCTTTAGGTGTTGGTTGAAACATTCTTAAGCTCTTCACTTCTTCAAAATTATTAGTGATTCTCCTAGAAAAATAAATCATAATGTAGGTATACATGGTACTGCCCAACAAGTTCTTATAAAGTAGGTATATAATATACTGACCTGTGATAAGTCTCCTCCTTCGGCTGCATAGCTTGAGGGTTTAGGAAACCAGAGTTCATGGTTTTGGAGTGAGGAAACATTTTACAATATGCACCCAACTACAAGGCTCCACCGTATTTCTGACACAGCAATGTTGTGCATATCTTCATGGGATCTAGGAGCAGCTCCCAAGATGGGGGTCATCATGCAAACATTGGTCACCTGAAAGAATTGAAGTGTGTATTGCAATGTATTATGTATTTTGCCTACATAAAAGTAACAGTTATATATAATTTATAGTATATAATTTATATTTGGATCCTGTAGTTTCATTAACTGACAGTTATACCTAAGCAACAGCTTACCTAACAACCAACAGCGGTCCCTATTGGGCAGGTTTTCCTCAAGTGGTCTTATTGCACTGGTTCCATATGTACAAGTCATAAGATGCACCACCAAATTGAGCATCCACTATGTTATTATTAGATTGGCATCACATATCTGAAATATTAATTGACAATATATAAATAAGTTAATGTTTAAATAAAAGGAGGTACCATGCTTTTATTCAATTCTAATTGTTAGCCTCCTAGTAGCTCTTGGCTTGTAGGCCGAACTATTGTCACATGGGTGCAATCAATGCGCCCTAATACCCGGGCAATCCAAATTTTTTCATAAATCTGTAAGTAGATGTTAATCTAGATTAAGCACCTGGGTATATGTTTATTTACAGTAACATCCTGTGATATGAATAAGCACTCTGTGTATTATTTATTAATCTCAATCAATAATCAATCTCATTTTGCAAATAAGTTTTTATGCAAAATCAACCTATGAAAGATTCAGTGTGGTAGTGAACACAAATTAGTTGAGTCTTAGAAAAAAAAACTAAATGTTATGTTAGTTTCATACTGTGCTATAAGTTAGTTTCATACTTACTTATTTATAATGATTTTGTGTTTAATGCAAAGGGAACTTAACACATTTTTTTTAAACAGCTGGGGTATTCAGGAGCATCAGCGACTTCATGTAGGCATTTGCTAAAAGATGCCTTAGCCATCACAAAGCCATTTGTATGATCCATTGGCATAAAAGTTTAAAGCTGCCAAGACCTGTAAATAATATTCAATGGTTTAATTTAGGTTCTTAGGATGACAGTGACCGATCTTTAGATAATATTATTTGTTTCTTACAATCTAACACAAATACTACTGGACTGATTATAAAAAATCTTTCACCATTGGTAAGCTACAGCACAGAGTAATATAGGCTATATAAAATATAGCCCGTATTACTCTGTGCTACCCCATATTCCCACAGGAACGGGAACTACACCGGTCAAACTATGGTGTGTCTGCTAGTACTGAATAAGCCTACTCCAAATCTTAAACCAACTTATCCTATGATGGAAGCTCACCTTATAAAAATACCATATTCGGCTCACTGCTGAGCTCGAGTCTCCTCTCAGAATGAGAGGGGTTAGGCCCATAGTCCACGTCACTTGCTCAACGCAGAGAATGAAGAAAATTCCTTCATTCATTCATATAACTTACTTATCTCTAATTCATTGCGAACAGCAGTTGTTCGAAGACTTTGTATTTCTTCTAAAACCTGCTGGTATCGCGACACGAAAGTTTTGCAATGAACTCGACAAAGACATCTTTTTCGTTCCGTTTCCGCGTACAATACAAATGCTACATGCATTGTATTGTACATGGCAATGTCGGTA
Organism: Bicyclus anynana; assembly: GCF_947172395.1. Classification (NCBI taxonomy): domain Eukaryota; kingdom Metazoa; phylum Arthropoda; class Insecta; order Lepidoptera; family Nymphalidae; genus Bicyclus; species Bicyclus anynana. The sequence continues at coordinate 10,629,451 of NC_069094.1, read as the reverse complement.
AACACTACAAAAATAACACAATTAATTAAATTCACTTCAACTAACTCTAAAACTGTAATTCTGCTTTATGAAATAAGTATGTAGGTAGGTACCTACTATATATTCTCAACTTTCGTCATATTTTACATGAAAAACTTTTCTAATTCTGATTTTATTGACTTACAAACTAATACCTTACTTACAAGGTATAGTACAAAATTCAAAAAAATCCTAAAAGTACTTTTATTTGTAATTATTGAGTCACAGGCGTCAAGTAAACTTTATTAAAACACTGCTCGGTATTAGTTTCTATAGCGATTGACTTTGACAACTTCTGTGTCACGCAGTTGTATGATCATTATGCTTACATAATCGCTTAAACTGACTATCGATACGTAAAAACTGCGTTATAACTTGGATAAATCCCTACAAGTGACCGTGACAGAGAACGATCCAAGATGACGTCATTTCGGTGGGAGATGTGTGTTACATGATCGCAAAAACGAAAAATCGCTGTCATTTGTTGTCGTGACTGTGATTTTAAAGCGTTCACCGAGTTACATAATGACCCTGCTGATGTTGAGAGATTAGTTTTTCACTAATCCCGCGGGAACCTTAGATATTTTCTGGGAAAAATAGCCTACGTATATGTTCATCCAGAGTAAAATCTATTTGTATTCTAAATTTCAGCCAAATCGCTTCAGTAGCTGCAGGATAAAGGAGAAACAAACATATTTACACACACAAACTTTCGACTTTATAATATGTATGTAGTGTAAGTAATAGAAGTATTTTATAACAAACATCAGTAGGAACATATTACAACACATATTATTTTCTATAAATAGATTTAGTTGTTAAAATCTCTACGATATAGTGCGAGCTCTTATTTAGTAGATACTTACTTAGGTACCTATCTAATCGATTATTATTAGTCCTAACTTGTGGGTCCATTGCTGTTTCCAAAGCTTTTAGCGCCTGTCACGAGATAGTTCAGAGTAATTATTGCTGCAATGGCAAAGTTTGGATAGGTATTAATAACATTTGGTAGGTAGATACTGCGTATACTACTTACCTTGTGTAATATCTACGCTGAATATTCTTTGTAATTGTAATACTGCGAAATACGAGTATAGGGATAATAACAGTTTTTTAATTTGATTAGATTTAGAGCATGCCAGTAGTAAAGCAATTTTCTAAAAGTAACAGGATATCGCGATCATTACTTTTGGAGCTACAGGGATTTAAAGGGTCAGATTTGCGGCACTGCCACGGATCCCTGAAAAACGCCTCATAAAAAATGGCACGAATTAATGACGTCGCTGATTCGGTTGTATTGGCGTTTAAACAATATTACAAATACTATTGTTATTTGTGCGTTTATGTTTATAGGGCAGATATTGAAAAATTTAGCTTAGGAATTCCTGAAGAGCTTCCTCCTTGTTTTCGAAGTTGTTTATTAACCGACATCGAAACTAAGGAGAAAGTTCTCAATTCGACGTGTATGTTTTTGTTTTTAAGTTTTTTACCTCATAACTTCGTCTTTGATTAACCAATTTTGATTAACCAAAATTATTTTTTGTTTGAAAGAGTATACTTTCAGATTGGTCCCATTTCATTTTCATGAAAATCGGTTAGGTAATTTTGTGTTAAAATAAAAATACGTCTTTGCAATCGGTTCCATTTTTATGTAAAAAAGATTATCAGTAAACACCCCGTCAAAAGTGCGTACCTAGCCCTAATACGTTATCAAAAATACCTGCGGTAGGTAAATCACGTCACGAAAATAATTATTCTATGTCAATACAGCATCCATCACTTTCAATACCGGCAGTGACACAAAGCCATGGAACATTCACTCACTGGCGGGGAAAGTTTTGAATCAAGCGTGAAATTAAAAAGTTCCCCATTCCAGAAGTATGGGCACGAGTATCGATAATGAAATGTGGTAGCAAAAAGGGAGTATCGATGATAATAAATCGTTATTGTTATTTATCATCAGTCTATTTCAATAGTCCGCTACAGAGCCAGGCTTCCATATAGGAGACGGAATATGGAGCTTACCACCACGCTGATAAAATGCGGGTTGGTGGGTTGTTATGGTGATAATAATTGTATGAACTATTTAACGATCACTATCAGACTTTAATGATAAAAGACACGTTCCGGTACGATGCCGTGTAGAAACCGAAAGGGGTGTGAATTTTCATAATCCTAACCAGTTATTCTGCTTCCATCTTAGACTGCATCATCACTTATCATCAGGGGAGATTGTAGTCAAGGGTTAACTTATAAAGAATAAAAAAAAAAGACTTCAGTATTTGCTGGATATACACGAAAATTACTGTTATGCTATTGCTATCAGTGAATCTTAAAACATGTGATTTCGTATTCAATACTAATCTATTGCTAAATGATCAAAATTACTAACCAGCGTGTTAGATATTGTGATTTACATTAACTTTATGTTTTATGGAATATATAAAAATATAGTTGTTAATGATTTTGATGTTAATTATTTAGTTGTTAAGAGACAAGAGTTAGTGATTAAGTATATATAATAGCTGAACCGATTGCTTAACGTTTATCTTAGCATACTCTATCACGAGTAAGTAAGTAAGTAGGTAAGTATCACAATACAGTAGTATTGTTATAAACATGAACAATTATCCACTTATCCGTCTAAGTAAGCGAAAAGCTGAAGTGGGAAGTCCATCGAGTTGAGACTGAATTCAAGACTTGTCGAACTCGATCCTTGAAGCTATTGAGACTTATTTTTAGAACCCTTATAGTTTCGCTATGTAAGTCTGTCTGTCCGTTCGTCCATTCGTCTGTCCGCGGTTGTAGTGTTTGTGTCTACTAAACAAATACCTACAATACTACATACACTAACTCATGTACAGTCACGTACATCATGTACAGACAGTCTGACAAATTATGAAGAAAATTCACGAAATTAGGATATATAATGAAATTACATAGAAAACTATAATAGCTAAGAAACAATTGCTATTTAAAGAGTAATAGTCGATCAACTTAAAAGACGTAATTGAATATCGATAATGCTAATTAATTAATCTAATTCCGTTGTTAATTAAAAAGATAAAGTTATCAGCAAGATAATTCAGAGTCTGTTTCAACTAGACTAGACTAGAGAGAAGCTGAAATTTGGTATGGGTATATATATAAATAACGTCTATAAAGAGGTAAATACATAGACTGCCAAAATCATTACCCTTCCCTTCGCCGTTGTCGGGTAAAAAGAAAATATAAAACGAAAAATTTTTGGTGGGATTCCTCCCCTACATGCAAAGTGAGGATGATTTTTTTATCGTTTAACCCATGGCGTAGGGAATCGTTATCGGTATTTTTATTACAGAAAGGAATTGAACTGCTAACTCAATCTACGGAACCCTACACTGCTCGTATATGAATGAAATCTCATTTAAGGCTGCTGCGTGGCGCAGTCTGTTCGATTCCCACAACTGTAAAATATTTGTGTGATGAGCATGAGTGGGTGTTAAATACACCCACTCATGCTCATCACACAAATGTATGTAGTAAATAAAAATATATATGATAGAACCCACCATCTGTGTACCCATATAACAAGCTACGCTTACTTTGGGGATAGACAGTGAATTTATGTATAAAAGAAACTAGCGGACGCCTTCGACTTCGTCCGCGTGGAAAAGTAACAAACAACCAGACAAACATCCATAGAAACTTTCGCGTTTATAATATTAGTAGGGTTTAATCCCACTACAAGAAGTATTTTAATGTAGGTGTAGATCTCATTATTACATCTACTAGTATTTGTATTGTATGTATCAGTAACTCACCTATCCAACGCTACTTAAGCAGCTTCTACTGTAGAGTGTAGAGGTATTTACTACTGATCAAAGGGGCACATTTTCACTATATAAAACAATGTTTATGGATTAGGTACGAAGAACAGTAGAGGAAACAGCCGAATCAAATTTAGAATACATACTGCAACGGCGTTAGCGGTAATCTAATATGGTTCCAGTGTATTTATTATTCCTGGAAAACTTTATGATGCTGAAAAACTCATTTTTACGGCGTGACCCATTTTAAAAGAAAACAGGTGTACCTTTTTTCTAGTTTCTTACTCGTGTTTATGATCGCTGCAATTTCAGCAAGAACTTTTAAATTTTTTTAGCTTCTTTTAGTCGAGGCCTGTATTTCGTTTGGTGGCGATAGCTTTTCTCGTGCGAGCATCTTTTCCTTACAACTTTTATGTGTGTGATTATTATTTAACTTGTGTCCTACTTAAGTATTCTCGAAACTGCTGATCCTATTTGAATAGGATGCTTTTTAACCCCCGACGCAAAAGAGGGGTGTTATAAGTTTGACGTGTCTGTCTGTCTGTCAGTCTGTATGTAACACCATAGCTCCCAAACGGATGAAGCGATTTCAATTTAGTGTTTTTTGTATGAAAGGTGATTTATGTGCAAAGTTCTCAACCGATTTTCATCAAATATGTCTACTAACACTCGCCCGTAAGTTACCTTTGTTATAAAAAAAAAATTGTAATTGCTTCATCCGTCCAGGAGCTATGGTGCCACTGAAAGAGAGACACGTCAACTTATAACACCCCTCTTTTTGCGTAGGAAGTTAAAAATAGGCTGACGATGATAACAATGTGTGTAATGGTGCATTGTTATGTTATAATACGAGTATGCCATCCCAATCCTCCCCAACATGCTAACATAAAAAAGTATCGCCCCAATATCAATATTTTCACACGCATCACAATCAATTCTGGCTTCAATTTATCAGCTACAGACCAAATTTCATATATCAGCAATTCGTGGCGTGACACTGGATTGACATGTTGTGACAGGACTACACGTTATTACTGTCGCCGCGGAATATTTATGATTTCATTATAACTCAAAAAGGGCTTGGAAATGAGTGACTTTGTGCACGAGGTGGTCTTGCAGATGATCTTCATTTTGCTGTTTAATTGTGTTCAGATTTTTAGAAGCATGTGTTTTTCTCGCTATGAAATACTTATGATTTCATTGTAATGCTCAGAGGGTGTGGAAATGAGTGACTTTGTGCACGAGGTCGTCTTGCAGGTGATCTTCAATTTGCTGTTTAACTCTTCAATTCCCAGTGTCACCTGGAGGTGACAGACGTTTAATATTTTTTTTCTACCAGAAGGAGATATTATTTTTCAAATTTAATATTATTGTTTCGAAGCCAATATGTAACATTATCAATAATTTTTTTTTGATAACACTAGCAATATGTCATGTGCCAAATTCATTCTGTTGTTTAGCGCGAAATTGAAGGAGTCTGAGTTTGTGTGATCTCTTGCGATATAAAGTGAAATATAAATGCCTAGACCGTAAGTATTGTTTTTTTACTTATTACATGTAATAAAGGAATAAATAAGCTGTAGTACAAATGTTTCTTATTCTAAAAATAACTAATAGCGTTATTGTTACAACGTCGGAAGTATGCAGTGTCACCTGTAGGTGACACTGGGCATTGCAATAACAAATTGTCCTGACTTCATTCTAAGCAAAAACTTGTTACATTTTGGCCTTATCGCTATATGGTGATGTTTTTTTATAACTTTATTACGTATTACAGGTTGACCTTGGATTATAGTTGCAGGCAGAGGAGAATTCAGGCGATATTATTTTATTTTCTCCTTATGATGGTGTTGTTACAGGATAGAGGGAAGAAACGAAGCTAATATTAGACATCTCCTCAGACGCATACTTCGCTTTCATGTTGTAATACAAAATATACTTTACTATTATTCCGAGTAGTTACGAGAGCAGAATGTTGGGGTACGGGTACTGGTCGGGAAAATCGTCTGGACTACTGCAATTCATAAAACTTGAGAACGAGAGAAAGAGCTAGGCTCTTCCTTACGTCAAGCTTCTGAAGAACATATTGTAGCTAAGTAGCATGACAACAGCATGATTTTTTTTGCTTTTAGCTTAGATGCAGCTTGTCAAATGAATGTCTGAACTGAGACAAGAGATGGTCAAAAAACAACCAGCCTTACTGCGTTTTCCGGTGAAATGTTGCTACTTGCTAAAATTTGACAAGCCTTCGATCGGCAATTTGTGAATCTACCTCTGCAGATGATGCTGAAAGTCCCTACTAAGGTTAGGAGCGCTGGAAGAGCTGACGACCACTCGCAAATCGACACTCAACGAAGATGCGTATGTACAAACCACCACACTATAAAATGTATCCCAATGCAATATCCGTTTGCATATAGTGTTGGTACAGCTTTCACAGAAAATGAGTGTTCTATTTGTTTACATATTTATTATACACATTATTATAGAATCTGTCGTTTCATTCCTACTGTAAGAATAAGAAAAATGTTGTTTCCTATAAGTATAGTCTCAAGTATACTTATAGGAAACAACAATGCCTCAATGCCCAGTGTCACCTGTGGGTGACACGCCTATAAAAAAAAATGGGGGTGGTCCATTTATATTTTATTTATTTTTTTGTAATAACTAAGTGTTTGTAAGCTATGTTATCCAAAGAAAAACGAAAAAACTATATTAGCCTTGACATGGGAATTGAAGAGTTAATTGTGTTTAGAATTTTAGAAGCATGTTTTTTCTCGCTATGAAATACTTATGATTTCATTGTAATGCTCAAAGGGTGTGGAAATGAGTGACTTTGTGCACGAGGTCTTCTTGCAGATGATCTTCATTTTGCTGTTTAATTGTGTTCAGATTTTTAGAAGCATGTGTTTTTCTCGCTATGAAATACTTTTGATTTCATTGTAATGCTGAAAGGGTGTGGAAATGAGTGACTTTGTGCACGAGGTCGTCTTGCAGGTGATCTTCAATTTGCTGTTTAGATGTTATGCTTAGATTTTAGTTAGTACGCTTTGCTCTTGCAACAGCAGATTTATGATTTCATTGTAATGCAAAAAGGGTGTGGAAACGAGTTACTTTGTACACGTAGTCGTCTTGCAGGTGATCTTTATTTTGCTGTGTGAAAATAATTAGGTTCTATGAAGTGCGCTACCGCCGCTATAGAATATTTAAGGATTTCATCATAAAGCCCTAAGTGTGGAAATTAGCGACTCTGTACGTTGTCATTTTCCAGGATATTTTAATTGTGCTGTGTAAATATGCTTAGATTCTAAATACGTCTTACGCCACTGAATATTTATGTTTTTATTATAATGCACAAAAGGTGTTTAAATTATTAGTGATTTTTTACACGAATATAACAAGGTCCTAAGAAGCACATGCTATTGTCGTTGTGGAATATTTATGATTTCATTATAACGGACAAAGGGTGTGGAAATGAGTCACTTTCTATACGAGGTCGTATTGCAGATCTTTATTTTGCTGTTTCCTAGCTAGTTCTCACAAACTTAAAGTTCTTAAGAAGAACGTGTTATTGTCGCTATGGAATGTTTATTATTTCATTACAGACAAAAGATGTGGAAATGAGTCACTTTCTACACGAGGTCGTTTTGCAGGAGATCTTTATTTAGCTTTGCGAGTATACCTAGTTCTTAAAAAGAACGTGTTATTGTCGCTATGGAATATTTATGATATCATTATAACAGACAAAGGGTGTGGAAATGAGTCACTTTGTACACGTGGTGGTCTTGCAGGAGTTCCTCATTTTGTTGTGTGAATATACCTAGGTTCTAAGTAGTACGTGTTCTGGATTAAAATCAGACTTTGTAACCTACATTGTTTGGCATGCTAACAGGTTTATACACAGGAAACTCTCTCCATACTATCTTACTAATATTATAAACTAGAGGACACCCGCGGTTTCATACGCGTAAACTCTGTAAACATTCTTTAATAAATAGATTTATTGTGACTTGATGGTTTAAATGTAATGAAAATATTCGAAAATTATTCGGTACAATGTATGATAAAATTATTTGGTTTTTCCAAAGTTTTAATAGTAATTCTTAAAATTAAAGACCATAAAAATCAGTTTAGCCTATCATGAGTAATGGAGTAACTAGCTCGATATTGTGTTATAAGTATATTAATAAAGACGTACCGCCAAGCGATTTAGCGTTCCGGTACGATGTCGTGTAGAAACCGAAAGTGTTGATTCATGGATCATCCTACTCCTAAGAAGTTAGCCCGCTTCCATCTTAGACTGCATCATCACTTACTACCACTTATGTTTTCATAGTGTGACGATCGCGTAAATGTAAACAGGAATTTATATGGAATTGAAACAATTGTGCAGTAATGCCACTAGATGGCGCTGTTTCAATTCTGATTACTGAGATTGTAGTCAAGGGCTAAGTTGTAAAGAATAAAAAAAAACAAATGCGAAAGTTAAAGACCCTCTGCTTTTCCCTCAATTATTTACCTACATAAAATATTGATTTAATGTAGTTTCAAGTGACTTCTTGAGCTGATGTTATGGACTTGGTAGGACAATCGTAATTACGATACTCGATTCTTACGTTGAGTTGTATTAATAAGTATTTAAAATTCTTACTCCAAGAAAATTAAAAACAATTCAAAAATTAATTATTTCAAGTAGGCTTGGTTTATATATTATTATAATTTACAATGATTAAAAACATTGTGTGAAAGCTGATCTAAGCATAAAATCCATCCACTTTTAATTATATTTGTTTTAATAAGAAATAAGCTATTTATTTTACAAAACGTACTGGTAATAAATATATCATGGTTAATAAAACTTTTAAAACCGTTATATTATGTTAGCTATAATAATATTAATATATATTTTTTTGCTTTTATAAGTACCCATTCAGTACGTAAATTTTAAAATAGGTAGGTACAATTGAAAGGTCATGAAAGTAATTAACCACAAAAATATTATTTCGTAGATGACGCTTATTCATTTCTCCACTGCAAATTAATTACCAATATCATCAATCATTCATGCCGCATATAATTATATGCACGTCGCATGCACGTGAAAAATGCAAATTTCATGCACATATGAAGTACGAGTTATTTCTCTCATTTATTATCTGATTATGACCATATAAATAATAATTGCCTCTGGGGTTCCGTGGTTTATTTACGTTTACCTCAACCCACACAAATAATTTTATATCATCGGGGATTTTTTTTTAATCGGATTACTGGCTCGTGGTAACAAAAAAAAATTTAGATAATGCAAAAGTGAGCTTCACTTTTCTTATCGTTTAGTTTTTCGTATCGCTTAGTGGTTCGTGGTAAAAGCGTAACAAATAAACAATTATATAATGCAAAAGTGAGTTTCACTTTTCTTATCGTTTAGTTTTTCGTATCGTTTAGTTATTCGTATCGCTTAGTGGCTCGTGGTAAAAATAAACAAATATATAATGCAAAAGTGAAACCACGAGCCACTAAGCCGATTAAAAAAATATCACCAATGGAAAACTACTTTGTCTTCCTATTCCTACGGGAACGCGGGACCACGCGTCTTATTTTTTTTTTTGTATTCAATAGGGTACAGTTATGTCTGACGGAAAGCAATGATGAGGTCTAGAATGGGACACTTGCCTAAAAAGTGTCTATTCACTCTTGTCTTGACGTACCTATTGCATTTAATTTTTTTTAACAAACGTGGAAAAAACTACAAAAAGACTATGGTTGTTCCAGTTTCGTTATTAGGAGACTGTGATCAAACGTGCTAAAAAAAACATTGTTTCAAGGGTACACTGAAAAAGGTACAAGCAAGGGAGCGGGGATTTTCATTTCGTGGAACATTCTACAAGGACTGTAGGTATAATATTGTGGTAAATTTTTAATACTTTTTCTAGCTTATGAATTAAATTTTATATTCTCCAAACTTTTTATAGACTAGTCAGAAAAATAAAACGTCTGGTTTAGGAGAATTAGAAGTACTTATTGTCTAAGAAATTAGTTCCTTTCTTTTCCATATCATGGCGAGGTCCCTTTTTCAGACCAGGTTATTGCATGTTATACATTATTAATTACACAGAATAGTTGACTCATAACAAATTTAATATGAATAATATAAATTTCGCATATATGGAATAAGATTCTGAAATATATCGATATTAATTAATAAATTTCTTATAAAACTTGATTGAAAAATCATGTATTTTTCAAGTTGTCCAAACGTCAAAAACGCTGTCGTTAATTTTTTGACGTCTTTACTTGATGTAAGTACTAAACGTGAAACTAATTGTTAACTACTATATTTGTTAAACCCTCCGTCTGTAAGGGATTTGTTATAGTGACGTCATGAAATGGTTGCAATATAGAATATCATGGCTGTCAGGCGTTTTGGCTCATATTGTCAAAAACATATTTAAAAACTAAAATGTCTCAAAAGAACATCGAAAAAAAATCCGATCTAGTAGAACGATAATGAATTATTTAAGACCATTTAAAAAACAGTCTCAACTAGCCTATTATACAGTACTGAAAAGTCTATATTGGTAAACCTAGATGCTTAAATTTAACAGAATAACAGAACAACGCACAGTATAACATTTATACTTTAGTTACCACATCATTATTCATTAGAAATTGATACTGAGTAGCAGATAGAGTAATACTTCGAATTCACATGGAAGAAAAACGGGAAATAACTACTAAGTATATTAAATTATAGTTTGTCACGGAAAAGGAGTTCTAGCAATCTCACTGAGTCGTATTACGTATCGGCAAACAAAAGCCCTATTCTGTAAGGATGCTCCTCTATTGTAATTTACTCAATAGAAAACGTCAAACGATGAAACAGAACTATTCGTTCCTACAGATCGTTTCTCAATGATCATTTCCAAACGGATCAAATGTACTACAATGAATTTTCTTTTAATATTTCGGCACTGAACACATACGTGAACATCTGACATTCCATGATACATCATTTTGAAAAATTACTTATTTCCTTTAAAGTTTATTTTAAAATCAATATCAGCTGGCTTATTCACTATTTTTGACTTAGGCTAGATGACATAGACGAAATTGAGATTCTATATAAGTAAAAACGACGGCCTCCGTGGCGCAGTGGTATGCGCGGTGGATTTACAAGACGGAGGTCCTGGGTTCGATCCCCGGCTGGGCAGATTGAGATTTTCTTAATTTGTCCAGGTCTGGCTGGTGGGAGGCTTCGGCCGCGGCTAGTTACCACCCTACCGGCAAAGACGTACCGCCAAGCGATTTAGCGTTCCGGTACGATGCCGTGTAGAAACCAAAAGGGGATGTGGATTTTCATCCTCCTCCTAACAAGTTAACCCGCTTCCATCTTAGACTGCATCATCACTTACCATCAGGTGAGATTGTTGTCAAGGGCTAACTTGAAAAGAATAAAAAAAAAAAAGTACGTTGATTATAAAGACCAAAATAGCGAATAGACCAACTGGCCATTGCTTATGTTACAAACTATCACCCATATTACAGAAGCACTCAATAATTGATCTTTGGCATAAAATAAAACTATTTTATATATATTTTATATTTTATATATATAACTTAATAATAGTGTAAGTTTCGAGTAACGTCTCTATCTTTTTCTGTCTATAGTATCGAGTTAGAGTAGTTTAGTGTAGTGTAGAGGGGTAGTGAGATACTGACGTATTCGAGACTTACAATGACTGTCGACTTGTAAAATTATCGTTACAGAATAAGGCTGCTGTATTGAACTTCGTAACAAAACTCGAGATTGAAACAGGCCTGTAACATTGCCTGGCCTGAAGAGTGTCTAACAAAGTTTGATTGATGAAGATGTACAATACAGTACAAATACAACTTGAAATATGAAAATTCATATCTGTAGGGCATTTACTACTTAGTAATATGCTTAATGTGTATTATTATATTGTGTAATATTTCAATGTCTATGGGTCGGTCATGATTAGACGTAGAAAGACGTGCCTTTATAAAAAGAAAAGTAAGATTATAAAAAAAAAATATACAAGTAAATAAAATTCGTTGTTCGTAATTTTAAATTGACAGCTTTTCACTAACTGCTTATGAAAGTATTGAACGAACGTACTTAAAAATATCAATTTTTAAAATGTCTGTAATTTGTTCCAAATGATCTCTGAAACAGCAGGGCCGATTTTAACGGGACTTTCACTGGCAGATAGCTGATGTTATAAGCAGTAACTTAGGCTACTTCTTATTTTAATATTCCTACCCATCCTATTAAGCTTATTTCAATATCATCATCATTATTACCAACCCATATTCAGCTCACAACTGAGCACGAGTCTCCTCTCAGAATGAGAGAGGTTAGGCCAATAGTCCACCACACTGGCCCAAGGCGGATTGACAGACTTCACACACGTAGAGAATTAAGAAAATTTTCAGATATGCAGTTTTCCGCACAATGTTTTTCCTTCACCGTTTGAGACACTAGATATTTAACTTCTTAAAATGAATATAATTAACTGAAAAGTTGGAGATACATGCCCCGGACCAGATACCCTCCGGAATCGGAGGCAGAGGTCGTATCCACTGAGCTATCACGGCTCTTAAAACAGGATAAAAAATGAAAAACGTTCTCAAGTATGATTTTCGATCAACAACAAATACAAAATTACAAACGCCGCAAATCCGTAAGTCATATAGAAACGATGCGCAAATTAAAAGCGTTTGAGCAAGTTTAACCGCTGCGTCATCCTTTTGGGTCACGCCTGATAAATGAGACGCTGCCAACGTGTCAACGCAGGTCACGTCAAATGCTTACGCTGATAAGGCGTCTTGTACACCATACAATATTGCGCAATATTTTTATGTTGCAACTAGCGGGCGCCCACGACTTCGTCCGTGTGGAATTGAGTTTTTCACAAATCGCACGTTAACCATTGATTTTTCAATTTTCACTCCAAATTTTAGCCACAAATTTTCATACAGACTTTCATCCCCTATTTCATCCCTTTAGGGGTAGAATTGATCAAAATTCTTTCTTAACAGATGACTACTTCTTATCATCTACCTGTGTGCCAACCAACCTTTCAGCCCGGTTGGTCCAGTAGTTTTTTCTAAGCGTTATTCACGTTGGTTCATTTCACAAGTTAATTTTTTCCAAGGACTTGGCCTTAGTCTATTATTAATCTATCTATAAATAATCTACTAATATTACAAAAGCTGTAGAGTTTGTTTGTTTGATTGAACGCGCTAATCTCAGGAATTACTGGTCCGATTTGAAAAATTCTTTCAGTGTTAGATAGCCCATTTATTGAAAAAGGCTATAGGCTATAAATTATCCCCGTATTCCTACGAGAACGGGAACCACGCGGCGTCAGCTAGTATTACACATAAATATGATATGTGTAATGGACGCCTAATACAAACTGTGTAACCATAACCGAGTATGAATATGCATTTGTAAACAGGGGGTTGTGTATCGAGCCTGCGTGATTGACGTATGTTTTTTCACATGATCGGAGTATCAACATAAGACGCCTTGTGCGCGGTGAGGCGGTGGGCTGGGTTAATAGGATATCCCCTTTGACGTCATCACGACAGCACTGTCCCCGTGCCATGCCTTTGTGTATGAACAATTTAATTATCATTATTAAAGTACTCCCGTCCCGTAGAGTGAGGAATGGCAACGGATTGTAAGGCTTGCCACCACACCTTAGACTACGACGACCACTCTGTCAAGAGTGGAGCGACAGAAAGAAGAAGAATTTAAGTACTGTGTGATATGCAGATTACAAAAGAGTGATATAAGTATGATATAATATAGAGCTCAACGAGTTGCGAAGCTGAAGTGGAAATGGGCGGGGCACATAGTTCGAAGAGCCGATGGACGTTAGGGTCCCAAAGTGCTGGAATAGCGACCCCGCACTAGTAAGCGCAGTGTTGGTCGATCCCCCACCAGGTGGACTGACGACATCAAGCGAGTCGCAAGAGTTTGCTGGATGCAGGTGGCTCAGTACCGTGATGTTTGGAAGTCCCTACAAAAGGCCTATGTCCTGCAGTGGACTTCCATCGGCTGATATGATGATGATGATGATGAAAACCTACAAGGGGCCCAGAGCCCCAAATCTCAAGTCCTACAGACTAACCATTAGACCAACAACCCAGCACTATGCTTCATACGAATATCACTTACACGAAGCCGCAGTATAAGCGACTCAATTACGAATTCATACACACGCTTAGAAGAAAACTACGGGTAGTTTGCGGTTGCTTTGTTTGCGGATTATTGCGGCGCATTACGTAATATGCTTTTTTATATGAATTCTGAAAAGAGGATTTTCAAAACAACCTATCATTATCAATGCAAATTTTGAAAATCCCCTGAATGTCATGAAATTATTAATTACACTCTCGAACAAGTCATCAATATTCTCTTTCATTTGAGACCGCACTCGAGTATATTTGCAGACATTCGGTTGTTCTTCCCCACTTTCACCCCCACAACTTTTAAACGGCTTAACCGATTTTCATCAAACATATCTGAAAACACTCGCACGTAAGTCACCTTTAATACAAAAAACTAAATTGTAATCGTTTCATCCGTTCAGGAGCTATGGTGCCTGACAGACAGACAGACACGTCAAACTTATAACACCCCCCTTTTGCGTCGTTGGTTAAAAATGAAGATTTAACACGCCACAGACGAACCGGAGAATTCCCTCACAAAGTCTCAGCTTTAATCTCAAACACGCCTCGAGATTTCTTATGCCTGATGCTTGTAATATAATTATTGTTGTGAGATTCGGCCGACCTGTCTAGCATTTAAATGGATGTAATTTTAGTAAATACTGACATAATTACAGTGGAATTATAATCAACTAACTTCAAATGTTATTAACTATGAATATTATGACATCTATATCTATACTTATTGCTTTTACTTTTTTATATCTATATTTATTACTTCTAATCAGGTCTATCTGCGTGATCGAATCAGAAATGAGGAGATCCGCAGACGAAACAAAATCACTAACATAGCTTAGCAATCGCGAAACTTAAGTGGCTATAGGCAGGCGACATAGTTCGAAGAGCCGATGAACGTTGGGGTCCCAAGGTGCTGGAATGGCGACATCGCACCGGAAAGCGCAGTGTTGGTCGACCCCTCACTAGGTGGACCGAAGATATCAAGCGGGTTGCAGGGAGCCGCGGGATGTTCGCGGCTCGAGACCGTTGTGCTTGGTGGTCCATGCAAGAGGCCTATGTTCAGCAGTGGACGTCTATCGGCTGATAAGGTAAGGTAAGGTAAATAAGGTAATCAGGTTTATGTATTATGTTCGAAGAGTTATGATGTTAACCCATTAATGTTAATGGTGCGTTGCAAAGAGTTGCCACAAAATTACGAGTAGATAAGTGTTATAAGGATATGGACATGACTTTCATATCATCAAGATTTAAGGTACTCAAAGAGATGACTTATTATTATTACTTTTTACCTAGATTAATTATTTAACTTAAATCACCATTGACAACTCTATATAGGCTTACTGAGCACGAGTCTCCTCTCAGAATGAGAGGGGCTAAGCCAATAGTCCACCACGTTGGCCCACGTTCACACACGTAGAGAATTAAGTAAATTCTTAGCTATGCAGGTTTACTCAAGATGCTTTTTCTTCATCGTTTGAGACTTGTGATATTTAATATTCGTATTGAATATAAGTATAGATCTTAAATACAAAATGTAAACTCAAATATTTCATTGAAATCTAATATAAAGATCATAAAATACAGAATATCTTTCATTGATAAGGGTCCTACTCGTCAAGTACTCACACCTCTTTAACACATAAAAGCGTTCATTTCGCAACGATATAGTGGTTCAACTTCTCGTAAATTTCCCCTTTGATTCGAAATTTATCCACAATGTAGGCACTTTGCCAAGCTAGGCTAGACAGCAACAGGTTGAGTTGTATCCTCAGAGTAAAATACTAGAGATCGGCAAACCGACGTTATACGAGTAGCATCGCCATAATATTTTTTTTTTAAATGCCTTATAACCAACGAAATTTTTTTCATTTTTTTTTTTATTCTTTAAAATCAAAATAAAAATCATTTATTTCAAGTAGGCTCAGTTTACAAGCACTTTTGGCACGTCAGTTGACTATTTGTAAAGATTCTACCACCGGTTCGGAAGGCAGGTTCTGCTGAGAAGATACCGGCAAGAAACTCAACAGTTGCTCTTTTTAAAAATCATACATTATTATAATTTACAATGATAACATTACAATTTCTTATAATTTTACTTTTTGGGTGAAGGTGGTGGTGGTTACAAGTTAGCCCTTGATTACAATCTCACCTGATGGTAAGTGATGATGCAATCTAAGATGGAAGCGGGCAAACTATTTAAGGGAAGGATGAAAATCCACACCCCTTTCGGTTTCTACACGACATCGTACCGGAACGCTAAATCGCTTGGTACGTCTTTGTCGGTAGGGTGACTAGCCACGGTCGAACCCTCCCACCAACCAGACCTGAACCAATTAAGAAAACCTCAATCGGGCCCACCCGGGGATCAAACCCAGGACCTCCGTCTTGATAATCCACCGCGCATACCACTGCGCCACAGAGGCCGTCAAAAACGTCGTTTATACTATACATATGTTACGTGCGTACGAAATCATGGCAAAAGGTGATCCGATTTTAGCTACTCCACTTTCTTTGCTTTTAATTTAATCGCGAAGTATGCTATATCGACATTAACAAAATTAGACATTTTTTTAATTAATCTGGTATGAGCAACTTCAAAAGAATTAAAAAAAAAATCAGCTCATTCGACATCATTTAAAGAGGTTTGATCTTATCATTATTGATGTAATAGTGCATACCGGAGAATTTTCTCAATTCTCTGCGTGTGTGAAGTCTGCCAAAATGCATTGGGGCAGCGTGGTGGACTATTGCCCTAACCCCTCTCATTCTGAAAGGAGACTCGAGCTCAGCAGTGAGCCGAATGTGGGTTGATAATGATGAATTGCCAGACAATTAGCTAGGGATCATTATAAAGTTATAATTTAAAATTGTTTTTCTATATACGAGTATCATAACAGAATACGTAATACGTAAAATAGTACACGTAGCATCACGTAGGTCACAATAGTAAAACACCGACATCAAAAATGTATGCGGCTTTTCTATTACAAAATTCAAACATAAGTTCGCTATTGTGTTATTAGTGCGGATTGCGAGCGTATTCATCGCTTTCCGGTTTAATATGAGTTTAGAATATTAAGTAGACTCTACTTCTGTGTAGAGTACCTACCTACTAGTACAAATGAAACTTACGAAACTGAAGTAACCTCCGACGTTTTGGGACCTATCCAGACCGAGTTTGTCCTGGGAAAATAGTCGCGTTTTTAAAACGCTGACGTGTGAACTTATGCTTGAGAATGCATTTGTTTTATTGGAACGCTTTTATAACGTCCGTTAAAAAAGCGCTCGTGCGAATGGGGGCTTAAGGATGTGTTGATTGTATGTCCTAAGAATAATTGATATGTTTATAGGCGATGGTTTTCCATCAAGGAATCAATTTTACCATCAGGTGGGCCATGCCATCTGCTTATTTCTTTAATACTAATAAAAATTCTCACCTGTTAAATGAACTATATGGTCTACAGTTATATTTATACTAATATTATAAAGCTGAAGAGTTTGTTTGTTTGTTTGATTGAACGCGCTAATCTCAGGAACTACCTACTAGTATTATTATATTATGATTTCAATCTATAGCTAGACAACTTACGTTTTGTTATCTTTGTTCAAGAGGTAAAGTTTGTGGTATTGTAGGCGAAATCTCTAAATCTACTGAACCAATTTTGAAATGTCTTTTACCACTAGAAAGCCCCGTTATTTGTGTGTATACTATAGGCTATATTTTATACCCATATTCCAACGGGAACGGCAAATACGGGGTGAAACCGCGGGGCGGAACGAAATTGTTTAATATATGGGTAATATTCCTTGCAAAATACTTAGTTTAATAATTTTATTAATCTACGAGCGGTTGACTTGAAGTCGGTTTATTGTCTTTTATGTCGTTACTTTGTACGCTCTACTTAATTATTTTTAATTAAACTTAAATTTTTTAGGCTTATTAAAGGGATGGGTTTAAAAGGTTGAGCGAGTTTTCTGAGGAACGCACGGTATATAATATAAAATTTATTAATTAAATAACATACATTTTGTGTTTCTAGAATTTTCTTGATTAGTTACGAAGTATACTATTATAGTATCATCATCATTCATCATCGTCATGTCAGCCGATGGACGTCCACTGCAGGACATAGATCTTTTGTAGAGACTTCCAAACATCACGATACTGAGCCACCTGCATCCAGCGAATAACTGCGACTCGCTTGATGTCGTCAGTCGTCACCTGGTGGGGGGTCGACCAACACTGCGCTGTCTGGTCTGGTCTGGTCTCATTATTATAGTATACCTCAATCATATCTTAAAAGCAGAGAATACATTCCCGAAAAAAATTCAAGTATTTACTCGTAATTTATGAATGCTCTCTTTTGAAACCCTAGTCAGTTTAAGTTTTAATTCAAATTTGTCTAATTTGGTATAATAAAACAATTTGTATCTGTATTTTCAGTCACACAAAAAAATAGGTAAATAAAACGCCAAAAATAACTTTTCCACTTTTTTTTACTTTCTCTCTCAGCCTAAGCTGTGTGTTGAACCAAAAAGCTTTTAGGCACCTTTTAACCAAAGTCCGTGGCGGGCTATATCGGCCGTAACCAATTTTGTGAATAGCGAAACAAAATGAAATACTGCTCAAGGGACGTTACCGAGAGTATCAACTTTAGTTTTCATTCAACACTCAAGGGATTTTTTTTTCAGTACTGAGTGCGGAGTAAAGTCTTAATAATACCAGATACTAGCGGGCACCCGCGACTCCGTTCGCTGAAAGTTCTATTTATTACAAATTATTTATTAAGGGGTTTTTATTATGTTTCAGAAACCATGTCCTAGCCTTCCTCGATAAATGGGCTATGGGCTTGGTTCAAGCAAACAAAAAAACAAATTATTGAGTTCTATAATATTAGTATAGATAACAGAAATCCTGGTTGCCAGACACTTAGCTTTGTAGCAATCCATCGCTAGAGAGTCTCAACTTTAATTAACGGTGTTTTTACAATGTGTCCTAGTATAAATTAGCCCTTAAGCTGGATTCACGTTACGTAATACAATAACACCGTGGCCTTTGGTACCTTCGGTATGGTACCTTCGGGACACTGACGGTATTAAGTAAACGTGGCTTGATACGAGTCGAGATACGAGATACAGTCAGTCAAATAAACTTTGACCGTACTTCGTCAAAACAATAAAAATATCTGAAGTTGTAATAATTATCACATTATAACAGAAATTTTGTTCCAAAAAATGTATTTGACTGTAAATTTGTGTGGCGATCACAGATTAGATAAGTTACTTTGTGTACTTCGTCCTAGATAAGTTTGTAAAATGGTGGTAAACAAAAAAATAAACCATGGCTGAGTTTATTGTGGATTCTTCTCGGACCAAGGCGCTTTTAAAACCCTCGTAATTTTAATATTATGTTTTTACTTACCATCATTAAATCATGATATAGCTTGACGTTTTAAAAGTGCTGGTAAACTAAGCCTAATTAAAATAAAAGAATTATGAATATTTAATTGTGAATGATTAAACAAATTATTTATTTATTTACTTCACCCTAGGAGTTCGTCATATCGAGTGCCTAAAAGATTTATAAAACTCATTGTAGAAAACTTTCCCTTGTCAAGAAAGTTTTCCTAATTGTTGCTAAGAGCTTCATCGCCAGTTAGCAACGAAGGACACGCGTAATGAATTAGGCTATTTTGAGCCTCAATTTGGCCTGATTCTCTAATTTTCTTGTTCTAACAACAACAACAACATTCAAAATTAACACACTCTGTCATCTGTTCTGTCAAATTAAAAATTATAATAAATATTAAAACTCAGAGGAATATTATGTAGCAAACTTTAATTTTAATTTTTAATATGGTAGTAAATACCAATTAAATACCAAAGAAGTTATCACGAAAAAGTATGATAGGATAATAAGCTGGTGTTTAATACAGGATAATAATGATACATCAAACTATTTTAATATACTATGAGAAATATGTATGAAATACGATTTTACACAAAAATATTGTATGTATAACTTTATATTGTATGGTTGGATTTTGGTAAGTACATTTCAAGGGTGGTCTCATATAAATTTCGACAAAAATTGCAGCCCTCGGGAAAATAGATTAATTGTTTACCCGTTAACTGTATATTAAAATCATGCTTTTAGCTTCATTAGTGGTTTTAAAGTCCGTTATATATTTTTTTATGTTTCTCTTTCATAAAAAACACCTTTTGAATATTTCTTTGAAAAATAATACAGTTGAAAATGTTGGAAGCACTTTGGTTTATTTTTCTCATTGAATCATTGCTTTCCTTTGATAGTAGGAAATTGGAAAACCAACAAACTACGTCCAGCGGTGAAAGGCATGATGATAACACGTAAAGGAAATAGGTTGGGGATGTCTCACTTAGTACGTGCTTAGAAAGCGTTCTCAGTTATCAACATCTATTACAGATCTATTCTAATACTATAAACTAGCGGACGCTCATGACTTCTTCCGCCCTAATACGTTAGCTGCGGTACGAGGTCAATTGACCTCTTAAGTCTAGTATCCTCAAGAGTTACGAGGTCGATGGACCTCGTACCACGCCGCATAAAGTTTTAGTATGAGGTCAAAAAGCTCGTAACGCTCCAGAGGAAAGTACGGAAAAATCAGTGCCGCAGAGAACGTGTTAATCCAGCCCTTAGAGTAGTAACTTCTCCCGTTTTCCCAACGTTTCCCTTCATTGCTCTGCTCCTATTGATCGTAGCGTAATGAAAAGTATACTATAACCTGCCCAAGAGTATGAAAAATAATTTGTACCAAGTTTGGTTAAAATCCGTCGAGTAGTTATTGTTTCTACAACGAACATACAGACAGACAGACAAATTTTACTGATTGCATTTTTGGCATCAGTATTGATCACTAATCACCCCCCCTAGCTATTTTGGAAATATATTTCATGTACAGAATAAGTCGTGGGCATTCGGTAGTTTATACGCTAACTCTTTCACTTTCAACAAGTGCTCGTATCTTGTGGTATGGCTCAAAGAACCAACTACGTCAAGTTTCGTTTTTCGTTTCAACTAAACACTAGTAGAGACTACCTAGATACCTACTCTATTAGTGTATAAATAAAATAGTCCCTCTAATTCCACAATAATTCAAACCGCAAACAAAAACTGTATCCCCTTTGTAGTAGCGGTGTAATTCCCAGTCCTTAGTACCTTGTTGAGAATATCTGACGTCGGCTGGAACTCGATGTTCACGACCACTTCAGTTTTATTATTAGAAACTTTATGCTCGGGTGAACGCAAGTGCATAGTATAATTTACATTGGATACATCATAGATTTGCTGAGTGGCTAATGCTCAAGTATTATCATGCGGGCGTGTTTCTCTGTAAGTTCAAGGTTTTTGTCAAAGTATAATTTAGCATTAGCTACATTATAGATTGGCTGAGTAGTTAGAGCCGTGATAGCCCAGTGGATATGACCCCTGCTTCCGAATCCGGAGGGTGTGGGTTCGAATCCGGTCCGGGGCATGCACCTCCAACTTTTCAGTTGTGTGCATTTTAAGAAATTAAATATCACGTGTCTTAAAGGTGAATCACGGCGAAGGAATCACGGTGAAGGAAAACATAGTGAGGAAACCTGCATACCAGAGAATTATCTTAATTCTCTGCGTATGTGACGTCTGCCAATCCGCACTGGGCCAGCGTGGTGGACTATTGGCCTAACCCCTCTCATTCTGAGAGGAGACTCGAGCTCAGCAGTGAGCCGAATATGGGTTGATGACGAGTAGTTAATGTTCTACTCTTACTTTTTTACTTTTGACGGCCTCCGTGGCACAGTGGTATGCGCGGTGGATTTACATGACGGAGGTCATGGGTTCGATTCCCGGCTGGGCCTATAGAGGTTTTCTTAATTGGTCAAGGTCTGACTGATGAGAGGCTTCGGCCGTGGCTAGTTACCACCTTACTGACAAAGACGTACCGCCAAGCGATTTAGCGTTCCGGTACGATGTCGTGTAGAAACCGATAGGGGTGTGGATTTTCATCCTCCTCACGACAAGTTAGCCCGCTTCCATCTTAGATTCCTTCCATCACTTACCATCAGGTGAGATTGTAGTCAAGGACTAAGTTGTAAAAAAATTAAAAAATTATAGGCGAGTCCCACGATAAGTCGAGGTTTTTGTTAGCTTAAACTAGATACATGAGCTGCATCGTGATTTGCTTAGTGGCTGATGTTCAATAAGTATTCTCATGTGGGCATGTTCCTTGATAAATTTCAGGTTTTTGTCAAAGTATAATTTACACTATATAGATTTGTAGAGTGGCTAATACCTACTCTAGTATTTTCATAAGGGCGTGTACCTTAATAAGATTTGAGATTTTTTATCACACTAATATTATAAAGGCGGAAATTTGTGTGTGTGTGTGTGTGTGTGTAAGTGTGAAACTGTGTAAGTGTGTAAGTATGTATGTTCCTCTTTTACGCTGCGGCTACAGAAGCGATTTTTCTGAAATATGGAATTGAAATAGATTTTACTCTGAATTAACGCATAGGCTACTTTTCATCCCGGAAAATCAATGGTTCCCGCGGGTTTTGTAGAAAAACTGAATTTTTTGCGAAGTTGCGGGCGTCCGCTAGTAATGTATAATTTTACTACATTATGGATTAGCTGAGTGGCTAAATCTCAATTATTCTCAAAGATGGTTTTTTTTAGAAATCGCGACAAAAAAGATGTAAAGGGTTAAAACAATATATTATGTACAGACATTTATAATCATAACGCCATTTCGGCAAAAACATACATATTTTACTGTTTTGTCCAAACTCAAACTGACATAGTAAACATATAACAAAAGATCGTTTTTCATGAGATAAACATAGAAATGAAATGATAGTAATTATTAACTTAATTTTATCAATAGGACCAGTATATAATTTCTACACTCAAACAAAGAAAACACAGATTTATATTGTTAATCTATTTTGCATAAAACAGGCATTATGATAATAAAAAGTTGCACTCACAGACAGATCACGGTCACAATTGAACACGAGTCTCCACTCAGAATGTGAAGGGTCATTCCATAGCAAAGTCGCTATATCATGGAAATTTAAATTGCAAGATTTCCAATAAAAGAAAAAAGAAAATTAAATCTCTCTTCTAAGTTAACTAAATTGTATGCTTGAGTACGAAATTGATTGACTTGAAAACTCATAATGAATTCGGGCATTACTCGAATAGATTTATAAGGAACCTTTCGACGTAGGTACCTACTTAAGGTTTTGAGGAGTATAATTAAAAATGTTTCAATGGGTAGCAATATATTTATTCCAAGGTGTATGTATATTGTATAATCTGTTTTAACTTTTTTTTTTTATAGTAAATGAGCTTTTTTTTAATTAATAAAGAATTTAAAAAAAAATAAAAGAGCTTACGCTGGGCGATAATAATAATACATCTTGATGAAAAGCAACAATGAAGTTAGAGCGTGCTTGCCTAGAAAATTCCTATAGTATATATACAGTGCTAATGTGTGTACGTTATCGTTACGCACGATTTGCTTTATGTCACGATGCGTGAACAATCTCATGAATAAGAACCCCACATGAGTTCGAAAACAGTTCGTACATAGGTATAGGCATAACAATAGGTGGACAGTAATCAATCTGGTTTTAGTCATTTTTCTATTTCAAAATTTAATCTAATTACGGCAATTTTAAAAATAATAGCTGAGTTTCTTAGCCGTTGTTCATCTGAGACACGACTTATTAATAAAATTATTTGCTTTTAAATATTAATTTACTGACTATATTGCTTACTAGCAGACGCCAGTTCAGTTTAACACAAATCCCGCAAGAATCATGGATGTATCCGAGATAAAAATAGCCTAGCCTATACGTTCCTCGAGTATCTCATCTATCTGTCTTACGAAAGTCTCATTAAAATCGATCCAAACGTTCCACAAATTAGACCAGACAAACAGACAGAGACACAGACAGATAAATATTTTTAAAAAAGCTTGTTTGTGTTTCGGTACCTGTCGTGTAAATAACTACTTATAAGCAATTGAGAAAACACAGTTTTATGAAATCAATCACAGACAAACATTTAAATTTTATTTATATAAGTATCTATTGAGTGTTTTTGTGTTTTATTTGTAAGTATTGTAGTAATGATTACTATTCCGTAAAAGAACATATTTAATGTTTATAATCTTAAGTATTAATACTTAAACAATTAAAAATAGCTTAGTAGAATAATGTCCAAGACAATGGGTTAGTTCTACTTAGGTATAACAACATTTTTAGGTAAACGTATTATTAAACCCACTAGTTAATTTGTCACCGCTAACAGTATCTAGTAGTGGCTATCGAGTATATATGGACGCGTGTAAATATATTCGTAAAACATAACTGCTTATTCTCGCTTTTTTATTTGTTCGTACAAAAGAATTGGGTGTGATTGATTATTATTTTCTTGGTGACCACACACGATACAGAAAATTACACTATTAATAATAATATATTGTGTATTATTAGAACTATTATTCGCATTTTGCTTTATATTTACAAAATATTTGTTATAAAATTCTTTCATCGTCTACCATATTGTAGAAATAGTCATGATATTACTACATACAGCCGAATATTATAAGCTCCTTTTTGTCGTCGATTAAATATCAAAAAATATATAATTGAGAGATCAGTAGTAGGTGTTGTGGGCATACTTAAGGCGGATACCGATTCTGTTCTGACGCGTCACGATACGACACGTCAGACAAATATAAATCCGGCTTTATTGGTTAAATGTTTTTGCCGTTTCACTGAAGAAAGACTAAGAAAACATCGGACATTATTTTGTAAATTTTTCCTAGATTTTATTGTCATTAAAGCTATTTAAAATTGATTTAAATAAATGTGGATAAAATTAAAGCTTAACTGTATACAAATATTATCAGGTAGTTAAAAAGCAGGGAATTTTTAATTGAAAAAAATATATAGTCTTTTTGGACTTAAATAAAATGAAGAATTACTTACAAAAAACTACATTTTTCATATTTATACCGAACGATATTTTATATATTCAATATTACTACTTCTGGAACTACATTAGTAAAGCATGTTGGAGGAAATTTACGTCAGCATTTTTATGAGGAACATAAACAAACGTTCAATCACTTCCGGTGACCGTTTTCCATTATTACGCATATGAAAATATTCATCTTTATTATTTCAAAACAAAGAGTTGGACTGACATGCCTAACATCCACCTCATTACTTCAATGCAATGATTATTTTATACTATAGATATGTTACATGCCTGTAAAATCACGGTAAAAAGTGATCCGAATTTAGCGACTCCACTGCGCAATTTTGTGTTAACTGACATTATATATTTATGTATAAGTATATAGTTTTTACACTTTCTAAACATACAACTCGACATTGTATGTATTATGTGTTTAATAAGCGCTTAATGAAATTAAGACAATTATGCACATTTTGTGCGCCTCAGTTTTGTTGCGCTAGTGCGCATCTCTAGTATAAAATATTATTGATTCAATGTATGTAAGTGATAGATACAGATACATATAGATACCCATCACTCTTATAGCACATGAGTGATGGGTATCTAGATACTTTTAATTAGTATAAGTTAGACCCCATATATATAATACTATTTAATAATAGAAGTGTCTTGTACATAATAACCAAATTTTTATCTCAAAAATCGGTCAACCGTCTGACTTGACCTAAAACCAAAAGACCGATTTTCGTGGTCGCAATTTTTTTTTGAGATAAAAAATGTAAAATTTTCTTTAAAGTTAATATAGTCCTCTAAAAGGAGGCACTCGCAAAACATGACAACGGTGAATTTATATTACATTTATATTTATGTGACTAAAGCCGGTTAAGTTGAATTTACATATTAATTTGTTCTCCGAAGACTTTAGGGAATAGAAAACAACAAAATTAAATTTATTATTTTAAACACTCCCCCTGATATATGTTTTCATGTTAGTGCTCGCATATTCCATTAAACTTATTAACTGAGTGTGTGTTTTTGTCCATACTTTTTCATATATTGAAAGCTCTTTTTGAAACTACTGGTATTAACATCTGAGAATTCCGAAAAAACTGGTCGGAGTGAATTGTATGAAGGCTTGTGCTTGATCAGAAATTCTTTTACGATTCCGAGAATATTTTCGATTCGGAGTGTTCACGCACGAATAAATTACAATACCTATAATAAAGGTCCGTTTATATCTAAAGACACAGTGCATCACAGACAAGTAGCGTGGCAGACACCCACAGACACCATCTATTCACACTGCCCAGCAGCCGGTCAATTCACTAACTTTGACGCGAGTTAGCTACCGAATAGAATTAACAACAATTCTATAACAACCGCATTTTTTCGTGTTCCGTAAGGCCTATTATTAACAAATATCACAATGCCTACTGGAAAATGACATTTACCTAATAAAAGATACCCATGAACGGTTATCAATATGAATCGGATGACATTTTACATACAAATCTCAATTTTGATCAGTTAGCATTAAATAAATAGTGAATACGAAATCATTTAACTACAGAATAACTAACAATAGTCTAGTTGGTAAATTTGGTATATGTCAACTGACATACCTACTTCGAAGATAGTGAATTGGCCTGCTGGTAGCATGAGACACAACAAAATAATATTTCCGCGAATACTGGCCGAGCGCAGCCCATGTCTGTCGACGTCTGCGCTGCCGCGTTACGATAGAGATAAATACGTTGATAAACACTGTATAGAAGAATATTATTTCGTCTGTCACGGCACGTGTCTGGCACGCTAAATGTCTGTAGATATAAACGGACCTTTACTTGTTTGCACTGCGTCCGAGTCCGCGCCGAACGTCAATACGCAAGCAATATCCGTTGAATCAAACGCACTGTAAAATCTGGATACGAAATATTTATTCTGAATATTCTAAAAGTCACATCAGATGCAATGTTTTCGTATCAACAATCTTTTATGTTATTAACAAATCGTTTATTTAATTTCAAGTAGAACAAACTCCGTGTTTTAGAAGAGCTTGTAAACTAAGCTAATTTTATTTTATTTTTAAATTACATAGCAGACATATCGCGGTTTCACCCGCGTGGTTCCCGTTCCCGTAGGAATACGTAAATAATATATAGCCTACATTGTTGTTGAGCCGTGATAGCCCAGTGGATATGACCTCTGCCTCCGATTCCGGAGTGCGAATTCGAAGTTTCCGGGCATGCACCTCCAACTTTTCAGTTGTGTGCATTTTAAGAAATTAAATATCACGTGCCTCAAACGGTGAAGGAAAAACATCGTGAGGAAACCTGCATACTAGAGAATTTTCTTAATTCTCTGCGTGTGTGAAGTCTGCCAATCCGCATTGGGCTGTCGTGGTGGACTATTGGCCTAACCCCACATATTCTGAGAGGAGATTAAAGCTCAGCAACGGTTCGGAAGACAGGTCTTTTCATCAGGGTCTTTTCTTCATGACCTAAGAGTCTGTAATGACCTTTGTCATTATAACAAAGCTTAATGGAAACATAGCACCAATTTATTTATTTATTTATTTTATTCTATTAATTATTATAAAGTTAACAATAAAAGAATGTGACCGGCATGTGTTGATGAATTCTATTTATTATGGAACTTCGAAATTTTTAATAATTAATTTTTAGTAAACTAAATTTTACTATGAGTATGGGTTTAATCTCCAACTTTTTAGTTGTGTGCATTTTAAGAAATTAAATATCACGAGTCTCAAACGGTGAAAGGAAAACATTGTGAGGAATACCAGAGAATTTTCTTAATTCTCTGCATGTGTCAAGTCTGCCAATCCGCATTGGGGCAGCGTGGTGGACTATTGGCCTAACCCCTCTCATTCTAAAAGGAGACTCCATCTCAGCAGTGAGCCGAATATGGGCTGAATCTAATAGCTTATTCTCCATAACTGAGCAAACAAACTACTAGATCAATGAGGTTTATCTAGACTAATGATGCTTAAGAGAAAATATAACAGATTTGCGCTAAAAGAAAAACCTCTTTACTAGCTATAATTCTCTCATGAACCAGATAACAAATTGTGTTTTTTCGGAGTATCTAAAAATAGTTAAAGCTACTGAGGATTCTGTTTAATAGATTTGTAACAATAAACAAGCAGTTTTAAAATTAAACTAACTAGTGGCATATGGAGAGTGGAGATGCTTTTAACGATATTTAGAGTAGCAGTCTGACTCTGAGCCCTCATTCGCACGAGAGCTTTTTCAACGTCTTTTTAACGTCCATTAAAAAAACTCTTGTGCGAATGATGGCTGAGAGGGGCTGTTAACATAGTTTTCTGCCCCTTGCTCTAAAATTGGTTCGTTGTTTTACAAAAACAAAATGACAATCGATTCATATTAATTATGCTTGACTTAATTACTTGATAGTGTAACTTAAGAACTGATAGCCCAGTGGATATGACCTCTGCCTTTGATTCGGAGTGTATAGCTTCAAATCCGGTCTGGGGCATGCACCTCCAATTTTTCAGTCATGTGTATTTTAAGAAATTAATTATAACGTGACTAAAACGGTGAAGGAAAATCATCGTGTGAAAATCTGAATACCTAAGAATTCTCTTAATTCTCTACGCCACTGGGCCAGCGTGGTGTACTATTAGCCTAACCCCTCTCATTCTGAGAGAAGACTTGTGCTCGACAGTGAACTGAATATGGGTTGTAGACGTGTTTGTGTAACCAATGAGTTCTTTCCTAGAAAGAATATTATCAACATCATCCGCCTATTTTAATAGCCTACTCCAGGGACGTACTTTTCTCCTAAATATAGCTTTTGATGTTGAGCTCCATCATGATACTACAAGGCGAGTTTTAAGTCTTTAAGTAATAATGTTTGAAAGCCACTCAGATATTAATGACAATAACCTTTAGCTTTAGGTATTTTCATAAACACGACACCACTGACTTCCCAACTCAGCATTGCTACTACAATTAATGGAAGTAAGAAAAGCCCAAGATTTTTATTTTCTTTTTTGGAGGGAAGAAAAAAACGAGATTTCTATTTTCATAGCCCATTCCGATTACTCAAACCCTGTACTCGGACTGGATCAACGTTGTACACAAAAAAAAATACCTTTAGATCACTAGGCATAGGTGTATAGAGGTGGGTGGGTGGGCTATGTCCATCCTAGAATTCTGGTATACCGATTTAAAATTCTATGATGGACGCCAAAATATACAAAGAAAAATCAATAAAATCAGTTCACCCGTGTCAGAGGCCAGCATCAACAAACATTGTAAACGAAATTTCTATATTGAGTGTCAACTCTGCTCAGCGACATGACAGGGGCCAGACCCACCCTAGGAATTAATTCTATGCACGCTATTGACGATCAATTATTCTCACGTTTCTGCAGCACCCACGACTTGACCGTGTATTGGTCACTGCGTGCATGACGGCTCGACTTATAAAACGTCTTCGTTGCCGTTTACGCTGCAGAAGCGTGAGAACAATTGACCGTCAATGGCTGACTCTAGATACGCCAATGTCCCTAGGTATTGAGATATTATTAGACAAAGTCTCAAACCAGGTTTGACTGTCTAAAGTTGAATGCAATAAATTCAAAATGTACTAAATGGTTTTTTTACAGTTTTCACTGGAGGTCGGAGTAATTTATGAAGAAGATAATAAATGTTCTTTATAAATTACTCTCACTTGTTGTCTTCAGATTTATGCGCCGAGTATTTAGACTGTCTTTTTCTGTGTTGTAATAGTATTATTTGTAATTCATTAATATTGTATTTCAATTAATTCACAATAACGCATTTTTTATCTAAGAAATTCCTACATAATTGTACACCTCGCAGAAAATAGTTGACTTTATGACTTTTTGTGTGGAATGCACAATTTATCTTCTAACGATTCTTTTCCTACCAAATTTCTCAGTAATTATACAATTATTTATGGATAAGATGGATAATAATGGTTACTGAGTGCTTGTTATGGTTTTATTATATTAACTTAATAAGTATATTTCTATATCTTAGATTTTAGTGTAAAACACGTACTTTTGAGTATTATAGTTACAAACACGTCACATCTAGTACATTCTAATCATGCAGAAGGGGGTTGCGAACGTGCGGCGATCTCTCGAGGAAGAGTGTCGTTTGTACTAATTGTGACAATACTATTTGTAAGAATGTTCGTGGTGTCTAAGAGAGAAGAGAAATGTCCGACGTTGGTAACAGAAATGTAAGAGAGGTATATCTACAAGAGTTGATATATACCGCAATGGTCGGCGGCGAGGAGCACCCGAGTGTCCATCGTCTGTTGCACGGAGACGTTCGCAGCCCCTGGAACTCGGGGTCGGACACAGTCGCATGCGAAGCGGGAAGGGCGACGGTGGGGCAACATGAACGGGGCTCACTGAGAGGATGGTGCGGCGGCACGGAGAACGTGTAGTACTTGGCTGTTTGGTTGTGGGCGCGGAGCACCGAGCTGTGCGTGAGCGTGACCACGACCACGAGCACCGACGCCAGCGCCAGCGCGAAGAACGACGCGGCCACGGCGGCGACCACGCGCCGGCGGCGGGCCTCCTTGCCGGCGTCCTCGAGCGGCGCCTCCGGCTCGGGCGCGGCCGCGGGCGGCGGCTCCGGCGACCTGCTCCTCACACTGGGCCCCCGGCTGTTGGGCAACTCCAAGGTGTGACGCCGCGAGCGCCGCGCGCGCTCACACTCCGCCGCCGAGGAGTGGTGGCGGCGCAGCCTGTGAGGAGCTCCTGGCGCTGCCCTGCATGACGCCGATCGCAGCGTGCGGACCGGCACTATTAAATCGTCACTGGCCACGCGCGGCACACGACCCGAGTGAACGGAGCGGAAGGAGTGATCCCGCGCAGATCCGCTCGCAAAAGCGAGATCGACGGAAGCGCGGGAAGAGTGTCTCGAGAAGCGTTCGCGATCCACGCGGACCGACATGTTGCGACTTTGCGAGCTTCGCGCGCGACGGCGGCCGCCCGAGTGACGCGAGCCCCCCCGCGTGGCACGCTCCGCCGCCGCTCCGTCGCCGTGCCGCCGGCGTGCCGTGCCGCGGCCGACGTGCCGCCGTGTTTACGTTTGTCCGCGCTAGCACAGCAAGCTCGTCGAATGCTTTCAAAACATTCTTTATGCGAAAACGTATTTCCACCTGACGCTGTCGATGTTGTACTTATTCTCCCAAACATGTGCAGAATTGGCACTTAACACTTAAACTTGATCAAAGACTTTCTCTGTTTACTCAGTCACTCGTTTTGCAGGATGTTGACTGAAAATTTCCTATAAAGTATTTACTATTTAAATAAATCGAACTGAAGTACAAATTGTTGGCGCTCAAATTCTTACGTAAGTACCTATTACGTACCTACCTATTTGGTACAATTCCTAAACCTATGAATGATAACCGAATCAACACAATACTTATACATTTATAATACCTGTCCCCATTACGTAGGACGGTGTGCAAAATAGAACACCGTTCTCTTTTGTTGTATCCACGTTGTCAAGTTAAATTGTCTCTCGTGCGGGAAACGAGACTGATAGTAGAGAAGTTGTTGCCACTCTCTATATCGACAGTCGACACTATTCAATGGACTGTATCGATATCACAAACATAGACCATGACAATCATAGCATACGACGATTTGCTGCATTTTTTTTCCTTTGTTCTAATTTAGAAAAAATAAAAAATATAACATTCAAACAATTTAAGTACTTGAAATAATACATTACTATTTCGTTCGTCTATTAGTTGGCCTATGTGTTCACGGGCTCCTCAATTCGAGTCTTGGGTGGATGACATAGGTACTGAGCATTTTTTCCATCCAAGGAATTTTCAGTAGATATGTAAATGCTCAGCCTAAGTTGTGAAGTTCATTAATCATCATGCTCTTTAAGGCAGATGTAACACCACTATTGTCCGGCCGCTCAGAGATTGCGT
The DNA here is from genome assembly GCF_947172395.1 of Bicyclus anynana. Lineage (NCBI taxonomy): Eukaryota > Metazoa > Arthropoda > Insecta > Lepidoptera > Nymphalidae > Bicyclus > Bicyclus anynana. The sequence continues at coordinate 10,597,417 of NC_069094.1, read as the reverse complement.
TTCTGACACCTGTCAATGTCACCTTTTAATATTTGATAATTAATTAATTGTTAATGATTTTAGCCAAAAAAAAAATACATCAACATTATCTTTCTCATTTGCATTGACATTGAAAGGTGTTAGAAACGCAATATCTGAGCGGCCGGACAATAGTGGTGTTACGTCATCAACCCATATTCGGCTCACTGCTGAGCTCGAGTCTCCTCTCAGAATGAGAGGGGTAAGGCCATTAATCCACCACGCTGGCCCAATGCGGATTGGAAGACTTCACACACGCAGAGAATTATGATAATTCTCTGGTATGCAGGTTTCCTCACGATGTTTTCCTTCACCGATTGAGACACGTGATATTTAATTTCTTAAAATGCACACAACTGAAAAGTTGAAGGTGCATGCCCCGGACCGGATTAGAACCCACACCCTCCGGAATCAGAGGCAGAGGTCATATCAACTGGGATATCACGGCTCAGGCTCAATAGTGGTGTTACAACGTGTGAAATAGCATGAGGGTGTAACACCATCGTGTAAGCCGTAAGTCACAGTTATTATCATTAACATCTGATAGGTCTTGTAAATGTAATAACTCGTAGCATGTTTTTGTAATTTAGAATTATCCAACTAATCCAACCAGATTTCAGTTCTTTCCAAAAAGTAATAAAATAGTTTAGTATAATTTTCCTTCTGATTCTTTAAGTTAATGGTAATAGGAGAATAATGAAAAAATCTAAATAATTCAAAGACAAAGAACAAAACCACAATCGTCAAGTTTAGAAGTCTGGTTGTCTGGTACAAATTCCTGGAATATAAGACTTGTTCAAATATGTTGTTGAATACTTAACAATATAAATAAGGCGCGAGGCATTTGTGAGAAGGGTGAAGGTACACCGTACAGCCTAAAATGCAAACACGAAGTACGTACAAGATTGAACTGAGGCATTTCAATAATGCCATTTTAAGAGCCTTAACAATTATGGTATGCCTGCTCTGCTGAACAATGTAACAAGTCTACCATTAAAAACCTTTTTTACGAACAAGCTTTTATTATTTGTTAATTTAAAGAACTAAAAAGTTAAAAACTGGTTGCCATCTGGTAGTACTCAATAAGACGAATCAAACGAGGCCAAACTCGATTGAGTTGCATCGTTTAATTAAGGAGTTCTTATAGCCACCTTCCAGCTCCATCATCAGACTCTAGTTACCATATAGTATTAAGGTATTTGTAAAGACGAATCCAATGAGTCCAAAGTCAGTGAGGTTGCGTCGTTGAATTACGGAGTTCCTATGGCCACCTTCCAGCTCCATCATCAGACCTTAGTTACCATATAGTATCAAAGTACTCGTCAAGACGAATCAAATGATTTCAAACTCGATGGGTTTGCGTCGTTTAATTGCTGAGTTCTTTTGGCCACCTTCTAGTTCCATCATCAGACTCTAGTTACCATATAGTATTAAAGTATTTGTAAAGACGAATCCAATGAATTCAAAGTCAGTGAGGTTGCGTCGTTTAATTACGGAGTTCCTATGCCCACCTTCCAGCTCCATCATCAGAGTCTAGCTACCATATAATATTAAAGTTTTTGTAAAGACGAATCCAATGAGTTCAAAGTCAGTCAGGTTGCGTCGTTTAATTACGGAGTTCCTATGGCCACCTTCTAGCCCCATCATCAGGTCAGCTCTTTGTCATAATTATATTTATACGTACACACAAAATTTCTGTCCAATTGGAAACCGGAAAGTGGATCAAATTTAACTTCCAAGATTTTATTACGTTATCGGTACAACGGGACAGCAGAAACTAAATAAAATAATATACTTGAAATATCGTTGACATAACTACCTGTTCGGTATGTAGCTTTGAGATCTCGAGAACTCGAGGTCATGGACTCGAGTCCTGTGTCGTGGATTTTTTTTAAGAATATTTGCCTTTTTACCTTCATACCTTTTTGAATCAAAATCAAAAATCATTTATTTCAAGTAGGCTCAGTTTACAAGCACTTTTGACACGTCAGTTGACTATTTGTAAAGATTCGTAATATGATTAATATTCCCATTGTCTTCCAACTAGTTGAAAAAGGCTGTGATTAGGAGTGGGTATGCCCACAAGCGTTAGCTTTTAGCGATGTCTGCTAGGCTATTCTGTATACGATATTTTTATAACTCGCAAGTGCGAGTTCCGAGTTCACCTCTATCTCTCTCTGTTTAACACGATACTATAGGATGAGAAAGATAGCGGTGAACTCGAAACTCGCAGGTAGTTATACAAAACATCGTTAGAGAATAGCCGTGCAGTTCTGTGGGTACGACAACATTAGTACGACTTTAGCGGGCGGTTATCGATGATGATTTCGGGCTCTTCACCACGGAGCTATTGAAATTAAAACAATATTTTTTGTCTGTCTGTCTTATTATTCCAGCTAATCTCTAAACCGATTTTAACAGAAATTTCACTGGAAGATAGCTGATATTATAAGGAGTAACGTCGGCTACGTTTTATTCCGAAATTCCAACATAAAATGGTATTTCCACGGGTAAAACTGCGTGGTGAATCTTGTACCTAATAAATGCTACGCAAAAAAGCCATTGAAATAGCATAAAATATTTAGTACTTCTATTAAAAAGTCATCAGGATGGACGGGTAAAACGTTTTCCGCTTGTCGAGATTCAGAATGAACAATCATAAAATAAAGTTTCAGAGAGGAAATTGAACATCTTCTACACGGCTGGGAAAATATTTAAAACGACATTTTCACCAATATATTGTCAACAAAATATTTACAGTAAATTTATTGACATTTCGTATCCGCCTCGTTTGTCCAGTGGTTAGATTGTGTGACTACGAATCATGAGTGCATGGGTTCGAGGTCAATGTCAAAATTCATTTATATATATATAATGCTAGCTTACGAGTAGCATGGGTTATGATAATAAAGGTCGAAAACGTTTACGAGGGATTGTGTTTTGTTTATTACCATTTTACAATATTTAAGCAGTTTGGATCGTGCCGCGTTGCAAGACCAACTCATGATTAAGGGCCCCGTAAGGGTTCGAAATTAGTCAGGAGTCTGTTTTATAAGGAGAGGGCTCTGTAGTTGGCCATCAAAAAAAGTGTCATGATGACGATATTGAAATCGATCTTAAATAAATTCAGTAATAAAAAAAATTGTATGACACGCTAAAATGGCAAAATATGTCGTGACTAGAAAGTAATTTAACATCTATAAGGCTATGTTTGAGCAAATAAATTTAATTTGTGTAAATGATTAAGAAAAATCGATTACACACTCGCATGTATCCCGTGGAAAGAATCGCATTAAATATTCATAAGCTCAACATTTGGCTTATAAATAAAGCCCTCGAGAAAGTTATATAAAAGCAAGCAAGGCAAATAGATTATTGCTGTTTAGTAGTTAGACTTTTGCTGTAGTTTTTAACCGACTTTAAAAAAGGAGGAGGTTCTCATATGCGTATGTTTTTTTTAAATTTTTGTTACTTCATAAGATTATAAGATAAATTTCTAAACCAATTTTGAAAAGTCTTTTTTTGTTTAAAAAGCATATCTATGCCACTCTTATTTTAGAAATAAATTTCATTTTTTAAAAATAAATGTCGATTTTTGCTTATACTAATACTATATTTTATTTAAGCGTAGGTGCCTACTATATTTTTTATAGCTAAATCTAAAAAATACTATATTTTTCTCAAAAAATGTTGGCAACCCTACCCTCAACTGTCCACCATCACACTTTATATATCTCTGCCAGTTGTGTAATCGTACCTTGTAAGACTGGATTCGATTACCTTAACACCCAGAAAAAAAAATCCTGTTCCCGAGAGATAGGACCAAACAAAAGCTAGTTCTAAATGAAATACGGATTTGCTTTTCTTCAAACATTTTAATCAATATGGTCTTATCAATCCAATTCGTCCTTAATCCCCAAGTTGTAGATCCAATAAATATTTATTATAGGACGTATGCATAGGTACTTTATGCGGTAACTGAAGTAGTTAGGGTATTTTAAAGGGATAACATTTAATTTTGTATTTTTATGGAATAGGCTTCGAAATTACTTCTTTCAGCAATCAAAATCAAAAGCTGTATTTCCATGGGACTACTACACGGATGCAACCATGGGGTGTCTGCTAATTGACAATAAAGTATTGTACCTACTAAGTTCAAGCTTAGTTTTATTGTAGCCACACATTCTTCCAAAACTTCACGACCATCATTTCGTTCAGCAAATATAAAATACTAGCGGACGCTCGCGACTTTGTCCGCGTGGAATTCAGTTTTTCACGATTCCCGCGGGAACCATGGATTTTACCGGGATGAAAAGTAGCCTATATGTTAATCAAGAATAAAATCTATTTCCATTCCAAATTTCAGCCAAATCGCTTTTTGTAGCCGCAGCGTAAAAGAGGAACAAACATACTTACACACATACACATTTTCACACTATCACACTTACACACAAACTTTCGCCTTTATAATATTAGTGTGATAATAATAACAACTAAAAATTACAAAGAAAATGAAATGAAAACATGAAAATAAACTATTCCATTTTATATAATTCATTCGCATACCGATAAAAAGTAATTGAATACCGCTCTATTCGTGTAGTTCAGCAAATAAAAAAGCGACGCGGTAGAGGGCGTTGGAGATTTTTCAACAACCACTGTTAACACGGTGACACTTATTGAGATCGGGGTCATGAATAATGCATTTTCCACGTCCAGTCATCCTTTGTAGTGGATAGATACTTGTGTATACATCGGCCTGGGCGACGCAAAGTTTGTGCTGCCGAGACAAACTGGATGCTCTGTTCACTTGATTGTAAAGTTGTGTTTCGGCCTAAGGCCCTTGAAATTGACAAATAATAGGAGTTATGTGCAGAGTTTCGATGTTTGCGGTTGTGGTCGGATTGTTGTTAGATACCTACTATAACTCGTTGAATTTTACGTCGATATATTGGAAATATTTCCTGAAATTGTCTACCGAATACACAGATTAAGAATAATAGGTAGATGGAGCGCACGGAACATGACGGTGTCGTAGCCGCTCCAAATACAAAATTCAAAAACTAATACATTCTCGAGTCAGTACGACATGAAGCGTCGCATAAGTAACTTTCAATATTATTCTAGAAAAATGGAGTCTTATGTTTTTAAATATTTTAAAAACTGTTCACAAAAACTAAAGAAATAAGATGGAGTATTTTTTTATTGGCAGGTAATTAGTGATTATTATATTCATTTACGTAATATTTGTCACTGGTAAATTTTGAAATACAAATTATGAAAAAAGTTTGTGCTTATATGCGGATGTCCAGACGCGTGACGTTTGTTTTTTTATGGGTTACACTGCCTTCACCACGCTGCTTGTTGTTGTTGGAAATTAGAAATTTCCTACAATGATTGTTGATATTGATATTCACACATTATGATGAAAATCCAATAAGTCAATCGGAAAATATCTTGTGTTTTTTTAAAACTATTTCTTTGTTTTTTCTTCTTATGTTGTTATGTGCAAATATGTATAAGTAAAATAAATAAATATTAGCACTATATTATTATTTATAGATATAAAGTCGTTTTCCTGGTGTCTATTTATGAATGTCGGGGGATTTACAAAAGTGTAACTTGACTGATTTTATTCAATTCTAATACTCGTACATCGCTATATATGGTTTTCAGATTAATCATAAAATTTCATGTATGAAATGTGTCGCTCACGACAGTAGTACTGGCGGCTCGACAATCCGATAATGATAATGGACTGGGCATATACAACTCACGAGATATAACAGCGGACAACACGCCATGTCGTATATATACCCCTGCATTCTGTAAAGTTACAGCGATGTGACATCGCTTATTTCCATGGTGACAACGTCGTTAGTGACATTTATTTTTGGCATCCCATCGACATAAAGTTGAAATTCTAATAAAATTTATTATAGGCGAATTACATCGACGATTATAAAATAGCGGAATCACACCCATGATAATGGTGTATGCGATCTAAGGATTAACCTCTAAAGTAAACAAAAATTTAATCAGATTTTTTTTAAATGTTGGCTTTTAATGATGTCTCTCATTTATTAAATAAGACCATGTCTTATTTAATAAATGAGAGAAATGAATGAGAAGAAAGAGTTATTGCAACTAAGATATCGCATTGGAACATTGTAGAGTCAACACCTTCTGAGAATGCTTGGGTTTCGGGGTGAAACTTGCGGAGAAGATTTTCTGCATGGCATTTGGCGTTGTCGCATGGATTCGGCAGTTTTTCTGGATAATAGCAAAATAAATCAACAACTCACTATCAAATTATGAGATACTTGTTTTTTAATTGTTATTTCTTTAACTTTTGGCCTTGTCTGAGACAACTCACGCGTTAACTTACTACAATGTGTTTTATTGAATGTAAATATCATCATCATCATCATCATTTCAGCCGATGGACGTCCACTGCAGGCCTTTTGTAGGGACTTCCAAACACCACGATTCTGAGGCGCCTGCATCTAGTGAATCCTTGCGACTCGCTTGATGTTGTCAGTCCACCTGGGTCGACCAACACTGCGCTTTGTAGTGCGAGGTCACCATTCCAGGTCCCCTGTGTGATTCTGAGTCTTATGAGGCCCATAGTTAGCGACCATAGTCTCGGAACCATAGGTTATCACTGGCAACACGCACTGTTCGAAGATTTTTGTCTTCAGGCACAGAGGATGAGTAAGTATCATCATCATCATCATCATATCAGCCGATGGACATCCACTGCAGAACACAGGCCATTTGTTTGTTCCAAACATCACGATACTGAGCCACCTGCATCCAGCGAACCCCTGCGACTCGCTTGATGTCGTCAGTTCCTGATGAAGGGTCTACCAACACTGTCTGGGTCTTTGTAGTACGGGGTCGCCATTTCAGCACCTTGGGACCTCAACGTCCATCGGCTTTTCGAACTATGTGCCCTGCCCATTGCCACTTCAGCTTCGCGTCTCGTTGAGCTATGTCGGTGACTTTGGTTCTTCTGCGGATCTCCTCATTTCTGATTCGATCACGCAGATACTCCGAGCATAGCTTGCATGAATGAATATGTGGAGTAGGAATTCCAAGTTTTCTATAAAGCACTCTAAGTACAAATCGATACAAAGGTCCTAAAAGTTTTCCGTCAAACTCGTGAGTACTAAATATTGAGATAGGGGGGATGAATAATGCATTATTTCTGCCGGTCCATCGCTTCCCGACAAATTCACTATACACATGTATCAAATTTGCTTTCACGAGTATGTAGATGCCCGTGTGAGCCACACTAACAAAGTACGCCTACTATTGCTACAGAAATGCAAGTGTATCATGTTTTGAGTTTCAGTACTAGTAAGTCGTGATAGCCCAGTGGATATGACCTTTGCCTCCGTTTCCGGAAGATGTGGGTTCGAATCCGGTCCAACTTTTCAGTTGTATGCATTTTAAGAAATTAAATTTCACGCGTCTCAAACGGTGAAGGAAAACATCGTGAGGAAACCTGCATACCAGAGAATTTCTTAATTCTCTGCGTGTGTGAAGTCTGCCAATCCGCATTGGGCCAGCGTGGTGGACTATTGGCCTAACCCCTCTCATTCTGAGAGGAGACTCGAGCTCAGCAGTGAGCCGTATATGGGTTGATAACGACGACGACGACGACTAGTAAAACAAATGACACTCATTGTATCCTAATCAAGCGGATAGCAGTAGTTTATGAAGTACCAAAGTTATGAAGTACTAAATTTATAAGTCTATAATGTATGTACTTAACAGAGAAAAAAATATGTATGTATGTAATAGTATAAAGGCGAAAGTAAATTTGAATAGTTGTTACTCTTTCACGCAAAGTCTGATTGGATTCGGTTGGAATATGGAATGAATAATGATGGAGATAGATTAGATTTTATCACGAAAATCCATGATTCCCGCGGGATTTGTGACTGAATTTTCCGTGGACGAAGTCGCAAGTCTTTTAGTACTAAAATAAAATGAAGCCTTCAATGTATTGCTGAAATTTGGAAACTTTTTCAACGAAGTGTGAGATGTACGGGTAACTAGAAGCAACGCCTTTTACACCGGAGGCGCTTACTAACAAGGTGATATTTGAAATTCAATCCCTTTGAAGATTCCTTGAAACATAGGACGTCGAAAGTTTTTATGAGAACGGTGTTAAACCTTAAAACTTTAACCTTTTATTAATACTTTAGAAGTAATTACAATGTCTCTTATTACCTTAGAAATTTGCTGTTAGAATATACGTAATAAAAGTAGGTACTTGAATACACCATACTTGAAAAGAGTGTTATTCACAGATTGTTAAGATGACAATAATTGTATCTGAGGATACTTTATCTTATCAATCTTAAAGAACAACAATGGAACAACATAAAATGGATAGATTTTAAAATAAAAAAAGCTTATATTATTCTCACTTCACTCAGACTAATTATTTAAAGATCAGTATCGCACCCAAATTCACGAACAAAAATATCTGTAATTTTTTGGGGAAAACGAGCTTAGATAAATCATATAATAAGCTAGTATTTATTGTCCGTTTTTTACACCATTAAACTAAACAAAAAAATTTAAGGAGCTCTTTAACCGACAGACACGATTACAACTATAAAAATCGATTCTAAAGAGACAGTTGTTACAATTAAAGTAGGTATATGATCGTTGATCATATACCTACTTTGACAGAAAAGTAGCTAGGCAGGTCCATACGTAAGTAGTCGGAGTTTGGACATTATTATCTATATTTTATCATCCTTTTAAACCGCATTGGAGCTGCTTGGTAGTCTAAGTTCCCCTATCTCCTATCCCCTATCTGGAGTGACTCCAGTGGAGACCAGCACCATATGAACCGACGTACAACAGACAACCTTTAGTGACCAAGTGCGGAAACGGCCCAGGAAAGAAGAAGAAAAAGATCCCCTATCCATAAAGAGGGAGATTTTTAGTGTACTTACAGTTACAATAGAATATGTACCTACGCATAAAATAATATAAAAAAGCTCTTACAAAAAAGAAGGGATCATCAAGCCAAGTTACAAATGAAGCAAGACCGAATAAAATCCGAAGATTCTTGTACATCAGAAGATTTATCCGGACAGTGAATAACAAAATAATGTCTGTGCAAATAAGAAATCGCTCGTTCGGCTGCCATGAAATGTTTGAGGGGGAAAAGTTTCCACTTCATGTCACAACGGGTTCATATTTGAAATCTTGACGTTGTTTATATTAGGGTGTATTTCGGTATTGACGCTCGATCGGTTTCTAGGTGATCGAAATCTGAATAGCTACGCAGTACACACATCTGTCGATCGAACGAATGAACTAATAAATAATAGCGATACAATGAATGGAATAGAATAGAAGCAGAAACTTTACGCATTTTTTATATTTTATTCAATACTAGTGGACGCCCGCGACTTCGTCCGCGTGGAATTCAGTTTTTACAAATCCCGCGCGAACTATGGATTTTTCCGGGATGAAAAGTAGCCTATGTGTTAATCCAGAATAAAATCTATATCCATTTCAAATTTCAGCCATTTCGCTTCAGTAGCCGCAACGTAAAGGAGAAAAAAACATACACACACTCACACGAACTTTCAACTTTTTTAATATTAGTGTGATGTGTTAATCCAGAGTAAAATCTATTTCCATTTCAAATTTCAGCCAAATCGCTTTAGTAGCTGCAGCGTAAAAGAGGAACAAACATACTTACACACTTACACATTTACACACGAACTTTCGCCTTTATAATATTTTTGTGATAGTGTGATGTTAGACTGTGATAAATATGTATTAACTAACTTACTATACATATTATTTTTACTAGTATCGACGCATTATATCATACCGGATTGCTAAATCGCCTGGCGGTTCATTTTTGCCGGTATTCATAAGAAGATAAAGTTTTTTAATTCTCAAGACTATATTATGTCGATATAGTGGGTAGCTACGGTAACGATAATAACCTCAATGGTAGAGTAACAAAAGTTGTTACTAACTAGATGTTTTTTTACTGTTGATTACAACAATGTCTTACAAATTGCGTGGTACATTATCTTGTTCCGACGCTCTGAAATTTTATTTCCTGGTAACTCAGTTAGCTACCAGAATCAAAAATTTTTTGTAAATAAAAAAGTTGATCGTCTCATCGAGATGAAGCTACTCACGAAAAATTTGCTTGATAATAATCAGGTGTACAAAATGTTCTAGGGATCCCTGGCTATAATATGAATGAATAGTTTAAAGCTGAAAATAAAAAAAAAATTAAACTCCAATATAACTTCCAATAAATCGATCTGCTATTGAATAAATTTAATGTTTAAAACTTGTATCCGATTATTTCGCTTCGTTGTTCTATTATGTGTTATTTCCAAAAATACTCAAACCAAATACGTTAACTCATCTCCATACCAAAGCTATATTTTCGTCGAAATGTAATGTTACACCGTTGAAATTAGATTTGCCTGAGCCGAACGTGAATTTACAACCCTCTTATAATGGAAGTAAATTGCATTTACCCTGTTGTTCTTTTACACCTTAATGTCCCTTTTCCATACAACATTTCAATTACATCCATACCTTTTATTAATGTGTAGGTAACTATATCTGTCTGGTACCTTTTCATGGCAAAATACAACGATATTCTATACTAGAGATAGGGCACTAGCGCATCAAAACTGAGGCGGAAATATGCATAATTGTCTTAATTTATTCGCTTATTAAATTAAAAGACGAAAGTTATTCAAACAAATAATACCTTAATATTGTCTACAATGTTGAGTTGTCTGTTCTGGAAGTGTAAAAACTACATACTTATAAAATATAAATTATTCCTTAAGTTTAATTTATGTTTTTAATGTTTCAATTTATAATTGTATTTTTGTGTGCAATAAAGTATTTCTTCTTCTTCTTCTTCTTCTTAAATGTAACTGAAATTCGGATCATTTCTGTAGTGATTTTGTAGGCACGAACCATATCTATTGTATAACACATCGTTGGCTGAACCGATTTAGATTAATTTTGGTATTAATGGAAAATCTTTGTTTTTTGCGGGGGTTTGCAAAAAACCGAATGTCACGCGGAAGACGCGGGCGTCCGCTAGTGTTGTAATAAAACCTCGGACACATTAATTTGACATCTGGCTACCAAACACATCACAAATATCATTCAACAGGTATCAAGTTAATCCGCACGAGCTGTACCTACGACTAACTCTGGTAAAATCAAAAGAAAAGGTAGTCTGTAATCCCATCATCCTTTAGATTCCACTGCTTAAGCCTTTTGAAGTCACATAATATGCCTTACCAATTGCCACTTCAGCTTTACGATTCGTTGTAACTTGTTGATAACTTGAGCTCTTCTGATAATCCCATTTCTGATTCGATCACGCAGAGATAAAAATATAGCAAAAAGCGAGCATCGACTGCTCAGTGACTCTTAGCCTTCTTACGAGTAGAATGCCCATAGTTAGATGTATACGCATATGTAATTATGCTTTAGAAGCGTTTAAACTTCCAAGTTTATCATAAATAACCAATTCATTAATCGATTATCATAAAAATCAATCTGTTAACATGATCCGGGTGATTGGATTATTTATGTCACCGTTAAATTATAAAATACTTACGTTAGTTTATAATCTCGTTCACGATATAGTAATCTGTCGATATATTGTTAACTGAACATACTTTTATTTTACAATTTAACGGTAACATATACAAACAATAGATTAAATGTTTTTGTGATTTTGAAGTTTCGCGTAGCTGCTACAACAATAAAATTCAACATAGCTAAGTATAAAATAATTCGCGTAAATTAACATAACTTACCTCAGAACCGCTAAAATTATCAATCTCAAAGTTACTCTTGGAAGTTTAAGAATACTTACTGTTACTGTTGGCAAACATTCATCGTGTTTTACTACGAAAAGAAAATATTCACACGTTTCATTACAGAATCACTTCATAAAGTCCCAAGATTTTTGTAACAAAAATATCGAAGATTAAAGGGCACATTTTTATTTTTTATTTTTTGATCTCTAAAGACTCTCCATGTAGCAATTTTCGTTTGTGATCTGATAGCGAAGAACGTTCAATAGCGAACAGTAACTATGGATCGAGGTTCATGGAACTTAAGACAGAATTAATTACTATTTAAAAAAAAAACGCATTATGTAGCACGGAAGAAAACAATTGATCTGTTCCATAATGATAAAGATGCCTGGAGGCCATCATCATTAATTTTTTTTAATAAAGAAGGTTTTTAATTATAGCCAGCGGACGCCCGCGACTTCGTCCGCGTGGAAATGTAAACTTTCAAGTCCTATTTCACCACTTTAGAGTTAGGATTTAAAAAAAAATTTAATCTCATGTTGTTGTATTTTGTATTTTTTTATGATTTATAAACAAAATTTTAAAACTGTAACTCTAAAAATGAAGGACTTTCCATACAAACTTTCAACCAACTATTTCACCCCTTCTTATTTTATTTTCGCAATAACTGTGTCAAGTTTAATTTGAATTCATTCAGTAGTTTCAGCGTGATGCCTGAATAACAAAAATCACGGACAGACAAAAAATCGAAAAAAAATATTTTTGTTTCAGTATCGATTATATAATGCCCCCCAACAAAAATTTTCAAAATATCTTCAATGTACAGTATGTACAAAATGTACAGAATTCGTATTATAAGTACAGATTCTAGATGGCGCTGGCGTCAGTTATGCTACGGTAACGTTTGGTGTTACAAATGGTATAAGTAAAATCTCAAATTGTGAATAAATGTATAGAATTCGACCAGTTTTATTATAAGTATAGATAGTCTAACAAAAATGCGAATTGGTTACGAACAACTATTAAATCCATAATATCGGTATGACAAACCAGCGCTAGCTAATCCAGTGTCATTCCTATTCTAGATAAATCCCGCAAATCCTATTTCCAATTGAATTATGAATTTCATATTCATATTTTCATTTTGATTACATTGAATTTTAAAGAAATGGAATTTAATATGCCCTCAAATAATTATACAATTTTTTCGCTTTATTCAAGTCATCACATTAAGTGAATAGTTATTATTTATTAATAAGAAAGGCAGCTTTTACTTGGATTTTTTACAGTGCTAAACTTTCAGGTACTAAATTCTCACGTTCCAAATTCGTATTACTCAAAGAGTGTAATGATTGGTTTTTGTTTTTATACAAATATAAACTAATCACTTTTCAATTACTTATAAATTTAAATACCTACTGTGAATTATATTCCTATAATATCAATTTCCATTAACATAACACAAACATTTTGAGAACGGATTTTTTTATATTCTTTACAAGTTAGCCCTCGACTACAATCTCACCTGTAAGTGATGATGCAATCTAAGATGGAAGCGGCCTTCTTTGGAACTTGTTAGGAGGAGGATGAAAATCCGCACTCCTTTTGGATTCTACACGGCATCGTACCGCCAAGTGAATAACTAGCCACGGCCGAAGCCTCCCACCAGACGAAAGGATTTAGTGACAGGATTAAGGAGTCTAAGATCGAACGAAGACGCGGGAGTCTGCTAGTGGCTACAGTTATATATTTTAGCCAAATACTCGCTAGTAATCAAAGACTATAAAGACGTACCTACAGCAATCTGACATATTGTAATAATACTTCAGGGGAACTCAGGGATAATGTAGTGTAAAAAGGTACCTCATCCAATATTGGTCGTAACATAACAGCACCATATAAACACGTGTATTCGCAGGGTAACTCACTTAAGTTGTTAAATTGGATGTATGGAGGGAAGGAACACCGTAAACATCTATTAAGGACCGCCTTAAGCAAAGATACGCACCTAACAGCTTACTGGGTAGGGTCAAATTGCAATAAAGCTAATAAAAAGCCAGGCACTTTTACAACTTACTTTTTCTATAAAGGAGATGGTCCATTTCTACTAATATTATGAACGCGAAAGTTTGTGTGAATGTCTTTGGATGTTTGTTACTCTTTTTTTAGCTGAAATTTGGAATGGAAGTAGATTTTACTCTGAATTAACAAGTAGGCTACTTTCATCCCGGAAAAATCCATGGTCCCCGGGGGATTTTTTTTATTTTTTTTCTTTGCTATGAGATCGAAGACTATGCCTGTACAAATAAGCGGGCAAGATAAGGTTGAACAATTGTAGTACCTCCAATCCCCATTACACACTCGTAAGTACCTATGACATCATTATTTTATCTCATCTCATGAACTAATTAAGCTAATGTAGATTGTAGATGCTAAAGACTTGATAAGATTAACCTTTCCTGTAAAAAGATTTACGTAAAATATTAGCAACTTGTTGCAAATTTTTAGTCGGAAGTAGAGCAGCCTAGCGGAGAATAAAGTGCTGGAAATTATACGAACAACGGTGCACTCTTTATTACGTCGAGTTTAAAGCTTTTGTTCATTTTCAAAACATTTAATGTTAAAACTTTAATTATCTACAACACCGTTAAAATGAAATGTTGTCTAGTTTTGTTGTTGGTTTTACAAGTTGTTATGACAATATTTATGTAACACTAGCGAATGCCCGCGACTTCGTCCGGGTGAAATTCGATTTTTCACAATTCCCGCGGGAATCATATATTTTTCTGTGATGCCTAGCCTGTATGATTCATAAAATCCTTTATTTCTTAGTGCAAATGTCATTAGAATCCATTCAGACATTCCAAAGATTAGCCCGGATAAACAGATAGACAGACAAAAATATCAAAAAGTTGGTTGTGTTTTATTGGTTTTAGTATCGTGTAAATCATACATTTGAGAAAACAGTTATTTTAAAATGTTGAGTGTCTATCTACACTTCAAAATTAATTATTTTTATTATTAATGTATTGTTAAAATTAGTCCGTCGAACTAGTATTTGTGAATGTTTGTGTTGCATCCTCTGTGAATATTAAGCTAAAAACAATACTTTTATACATATATTTAGATGTAGGTCTGGTCTACAACCAGCACGGCTATTCTCTAACGATGTCTTGTATCTTTCTCATTCATATAGTATCGTGTTAAACATAGAGAGATAGAGGTGAATTCTACTGATGGTTAAATTTTATTTTAAGTTATAGGCAACGTTTACAGACATTTTGTTAATATACTGGATGGACCGATTGTCAGCGGGCATGTGTTTCTCGTTACGTGAAAGTTAAACAAATCCTAGACATATTTTGCTTCAATGTAACCCCTGACCGTTTATACAAAGCAAAGTTTGAGTTTTAATGTGTATCTTACTAAATTTAATTTGGACGGTAAACTCGAACCGAATCAAACAAACGTACTTATGCATTGTTAACTTTATATTTTGGTATAGTTAGGGTTCATTTACACGAGCAGCACGTTGCCAACGGCAGCTGGCAACCGACGACTGCCGTCGACTGCCGCCGAGACGTCGGCGACTGCAGTCGACTGCCTTCGACTGCCGCCGAGACGTCGCCGACTGCAGTCGACTGCAGTCGTCGGTAGCAGTTGCTGCTTGTGTAAATGAACCCTTACTTATTGTCTCGTTGCTCTAGATGTTAGCCTATGTAACTTCAGATCACTAGGTCCTGGGTTCGTGACCTAGGTGGGGCTATTTAGTACTGAGTTTTTCTTCAGAAAGACGTTTTTTTTTACCAACCAGTAGTTAGTAAGTACCACCGTGCTTTAGAGAGCGCGTTCAACCATGTTCCAATCAACATCATTAACATCAGATACCTACTTAACGATCACCGTTAAAAAGGCATTATCATTTTAAGACCGCCTACTTGCAATGGGAAAGTGTGGTGGGTCTAAGCTTCATATCCCCTCTTCTAGGAAGAGGCCTGACATTGTAGTGGGCTGTTGAAATAGGCTGCTAACACGTTCACCGCGGTACGAGGTCAAATGACCTCGTACGTCTAGCTGCTTTAAGAATGACTGGGTCGATGGACCTCGTACCACACCACAAAGTTTTAGTATGAGGTCAAAAAACGTCGTACCGCACCAGAAGAAAGTTCAGAAAAATTAGTGCCGCAGCGAGCGTGTTAAGCATAACACCAAAAATAAAATATCAAAATGGCAGCCAATCTAAGATGACTGATCTTTGTACCCATTTACTCAGTCGTTACGTGATAGCCCAGTGGATATGACCTCTGCCTCCAATTCCGGAGGGTCGGTTCGAATCCGGTCCGGGGCATGCACCACCAACTTTTCAGTTGTGTGCATTTTAAGAAATTAAATATCACGTATGTCAAACGATGAAGGAAAACATCGTGAGGAAACCTGCACGCCAGATAATTTTCTTAATTGTCTGCGTGTGTGAAGTCTGCCATTCCGCATTGGGGTGGTGGACTATTGGCCTAACTCCTCTCATTCTGAGAGGAGACTCGAGCTCAGCAGTGAGCCGTATATGGGTTGATAACGCCGACTCAGTCGTTTACCCATAATTAGAGAAACTTCCAGACTGACATATAAATATTTTTAAAAAGACAGCATATTTAATTTTATTTATTCATTGCAATTTTATTTATTGGTATAAACGAAACCGAGCCCATTATTTTGCTTGCGAGCCACTCGCCAAATGGATCCAATATTTCTTTTTAATTTCATAATTAAGTGTGAAAATAAGTAATTTAATTCAATGTTATTACAAACGTATAATTATTCGGTTTTCAGCTAACGCAGTAATAAAAATTTTATATCTTACTATTTTTTATACACATTGACATCATATGGAAGGATTTAATTACTAGAATTACGAAATTTTAATTATACCTTATCAGCCGATAGACGTTCACTGCTGGACATAGGCCTCTTGCATGGACCTACAAACACAACGATCTCGAGCCGCCAGCATCCAGCCAGCTTCCAGCGGCTCCCTGCAACCCGCTTGATATCCTCGGTCCACCTAGTGCCAACCAACAACGACCAACACTGCGCTTTCCGGTGCGGGGTCGCCATTCCAGCACCTTGGGACCCCAACGGCTCTTCGAACTATGTGGTCATTGTCACTTTAATTGCAATTTTAATAATATTGTCCTATAAAAATTAGTATCTCTTATTTTGAATATGACAAATATTATCCACATTCAAAGCCGAAATCCCACCCGGGCCAGGATCGAACCCTATATCTTTCGGATTTCAATCCTTTTAAATTGAGGCTTCCGGTATATTCAAGAACTCATAAAATGATGTAAATCATCGTACGACATTCTAAAATTACGTGTTACTTCAATATAATAATACACGAGGGCCTCGTGGACTGAAGCCATTAAAATTATTACGAGCCATAAATGATGTTACATGAGCTTCTGAGCTTATGTAAATAAGCGACAGAGCAAGCAATTTGAAGAGGTGGATAGCTCAGTAGGTAGATATAGTAGATGTCACGTGAAAAGAGCACTTAACCTTAATGTGAAGTTTTAATATTTAAATTCGTAAAATGATGTAATTCATCATATCTATACGACATTCTAGATACGTGTAATTTCAACTTAATACCCAACGGCGTCGTGGACTGAAGCCATTAAAATTATTACGAGCCATAAATGATGTTACAAGAGCTTCTGAGCTTATGTAAATAAGCGACAGAGCAAGTAATTTGAGGAGGTGGATAGCTCAATAGGTAGATATAGTAGATAGCACGTGAAAAGAGCACTTCAGCTTAATACGAAGTTTTAATATTTTAATTCGTAAAATGATGTAATTCATCATATCTATACGACGTTTTAGATACGTGTAATTTCAACTTAATACCCAACGGCGTCGTGGACTGAAGCCATTAAAATTATTACGAGCCATAAATGATGTTACAAGAGCTTCTGAGCTTATGTAAATAAGCGACAGAGCAAGTAATTTGAGGAGGTGGATAGCTCAATAGGTAGATATAGTAGATAGCACGTGAAAAGAGCACTTCAGCTTAATACGAAGTTTTAATATTTTAATTCGTAAAATGATGTAATTCATCATATCTATACGACGTTTTAGATACGTATAATTTCAACATAATATACGCAACGGCATCGTGGACTGAAGCCATTAAAATTATCACGAGCCATATATGATGTTACAAGAGCTTCTGAACTTATGTAAATAAGCGACAGAGCAAGTAATTTGAGGAGGTAGATAGCTTAGTAGGTTGATGTTGTAGATGTCATGTGAAAAGAGCACTAACAGTTTTATCACAAAGTTTTAATATTTTAATACGTAAAATGATGTAATTCATTACATCTATACGATGTTTTAGATACGTGTTACTTAGATATAATAATACACAAGGGCCTCGTAGACTGAAGCCATTAAAATTATTACATGCCATAAATGATGTTACAAGAGCTTTTGAGCTTATGTAAATAAGCGTCAGAGAAACGAGGAGGTAGATAGCTCAGTAGGTAGATATTGTAGATGTCACTTGAACAGCACTTACGGTCTTTTACGCGAAAATCTGCAAATTTGCCGAAGCGTTAGCACTTATCCGCAGAATATGCTTTATTTTAAATTAAGACATAGAGGTACATCTAGAACGCATATACTTATATTGGTTATATACTTATATACATGCAATAACAAAGACATAGGTATGTCCAGTTTACCTTGGAACTGTTATTAACCTTATCCGCTTGATTTAATTTATTTCAAAATATTAAGAAAAAGCTTAAATTGTATGTACCTATTAATTAAGTTATCAACTTTATTATTTTGTTATTATGTTTATTTACTTAAAGAACTGCACTGATTTACAATATAATCTGTCAGTACTCAGCGTTCTTTTTAATATGTCACGAGATATACCGCAAAATGATGCACGATATTTAACGTAGCTATATTAATCATTTTGTAGTGCAAACTAGCTTTCCCTGCAGGTAATGAAAGCAGATATTAACTCGTTAGTCAAATTTAATCCATTTATGTGGGTAGTTACGCAGTGAATAGTGATGCTATCTCTGGCCCGGGTAACGGACAAATCTCCACACTGAAGCAGAAGTTTGCTATCTACCTTTAATATAAAAGTAGTGACTGACTGCATGTACTAAGAATTAAATTACCACGGGAAATAAAATTACATTATTATTTTATTATTATTGACAACCCATTTTCGGCTCACTATTGAGCACGAGTCGACCGACTTCACACACGCAAAGAATTAAGAAAATTGTCAGGCATGCAGGTTTCCTTACGATGTTTTTCCTCCACTTTTGATATTTAATTTCTTAAAATGCACATAACTGAAAAGTTAGAGTTGCATGCCCCAAACCGGATTCGAACTTACGCCCTCCAAATCGAAGGCAAAGGTCATATCCACTGGGCTATCACATCTCTCTAAAATTATAATAGCGGAACATTATAGAAACTGGTTTTGGAAATTCTTTAGAATGTCTGGCCTTGCTAATTTCCGTAATCGATTCGGATGTTAGAAGAAATATATTCGCAGAATCAGAATTCCACAGAAATGTTGAGTTTCAAGACAATTAATTAAATATCCAATGACAGTTAAATTTTCATTTATTTCTTATTTTAATAGTTGAGAAATAAAAAGATCTAGAACATTCATGAATACAGTTGAAAAGTGGATGCAAAAAAAAATCACTCCGTTGTTACTATGCAATTATGCATTTAATTTCTTATGCACACAACTGAAAGTTGGAGGTGCATGTCCCGGACCAGATTCGAAGCTACAACTTCCGGAATCGGAGGCAGAGGTCATATCCACTGGGCTATCACTCTTCATAACTAACTTGGCTCTCTCATATTTCACTTCATTAACCGTGAAGCTCTTGAACCTTATATTACCCGAACACGGGGCAAGTAAATAAAGTTTTGTTAAGTCCTAACATAGATTCACTTTTGTAAGCTTTATTTCGCGACCAAGAAACTATTCGCTGATTGGGATAAATGTCAGTTTCCTTTTACACAAACTGCTGACTCTCGAGGTACTTTTAATATACTTCGTCGCCTTTATTTGACCTTATTTGCAAAGTTTCAAAGTGATATACGAGACGGTCCAATATTAAATTATCGCGACTTACAAAAAGTGACTGCTAAGAAACCTTTTTTCATAGAAAAATTTTTCTGCTACATTTCCTATAATTATTGTCGTTGTCTCGTGAAAAGTGCTCGGCCGATTTTCCTGCGCATTACACATTTTTTACGGTTATTAGCGAATGAATGCTTCTTGGCTATTGTTTCGAACGTTTTATGTAACCATTGTCTTGTAATTTACTTACTGCTTTGCGATTATCATTCACTTCGAACATTTTTATATAATAACAAACGGACGCTCGCAAATTAGAGGCTTGCACCTCCAACTTTTCAGTTATGTGCATTTTAAGAAATTAAATATCACGTATCTTAAACGGTGAAGGAAAAACATCGTGAGGAAACCTGCATATCTAAGAATTTTCTTAATTATCTGCGTGTGTGAAATCTGCCAATCCGCATATGGCCAGCGTGGTGGACTATTTGGCCTAACCCCTCTCATTCTAGAGAGACTCTAGCTCAGCAATGAGCTCAATGTGGGTTCATAATAATGAAAAATTATAATGGTGAAAGACTTATACTGAAGTTGCAATCAAACGAAAACGCATAGAGTAATGCGTAAAGTAGTAATTCGAACAAAGCGCAAACACAGTCGAAAAATTTGTTATAGGGGTTTGTAACATGGCCTAATTTGCACCATGTGTTGGCAAATCCGATATATTGTGTCCGTTTCACCATGCACGTATGACGTCACCCTAAATAGGTTCAAAGCTCATTAAGCGGGTTAACTGGGTGAGATGATATCTCGATGGCGTTGTACAAAGCGGACGAGATTGTATGGACGCGATTTGACACGTTTTTTACTTCACACGCCCCAGTACCTAATGAGTAGCAACAGACATGCTTTACAATACTTATTATATGTTATTATATGTCAATATCAACCCATATTTTAATGGCTTCGAATCCGGTCCGGGGCATGCACCCCCAACTTTTCAGTTGTGTGCATTTTAAGAAATTAAATATCACGTATCTAAAACGGTGAAGGAATGCATACTAGAGAATTTTCTTAATTCTCTGCGTGTGTGAAGTCTGCCAATCCGCATTAGGCCAGCGTGGTGGATTATTGGCCTAACCCCTCTCATTCTGAGAGGAGACCCCGAGCTCAGCAGTGAGCCTAATATGGGTTGATAATGATGAATAATATGTATCATAAAGATAAATGAAGAAGTGCGTAAGTAAAGTCAGATAGATAACACTAATATAATTAAGGAAAAATAGGTAAAGGTCAGAAAACCTATAACGTGGTGTCATATTTCTTTTATTAATATCGGATAGACGTCCAAACATAATATGAGTCGGTAACCACTCTCCCAGTTAGCTCGAGAGTCGAATGACGTCGCTTATGGCTCGTAATAATTTAATGGTTCTCTCTATCGTTATGTATTATTAGATTTGGATCGAAGGAGCTAATGTTAGTCAATAATATTGGCTTCACGTAATACAAGGTGTGCCAGGTTTGACATACCTTTCATCATTATCAACCCATATTCGGCTCACTGCTGAGCTCGAGTCTCCGCTTAGAATGAGAGGGGTTAGGCCAATAGTCCACCACGTTGCCCCAATGCGGATTGGCAGACTTGACACACGCAGAGAATTAAGAAAATTCTCTGGTATGCAGGTTTCCTCACGATGTTTTCCTTCACCGTTTTAGACACGTGTTATTTAATTTCTTAAAATGCACACAACTGAATAGATGGAGGTGTATGCCCCGAAACGTATTGGAACCCACACCCTCCGAAATCGGAGGCAGAGGTCATATCCACTGGGATATCACGGCAATGTTAGTCAACAATAATAATGCCATGTTTGACGTACCTTTGAAGGTAGAATACTATGTTACACCCTACCACCCTACCGACAAAGACGTACCGCTAAGCTATTTAGAGTTCCGGTACGATGTCGTGTAACTGAAAGGGGTGTGGATTTTCATTCTACTCCTAACAAGTTAGCCCGCTTCCATCTTAGATTACATCACTTACTATCCGGTAAGATTGTAGTCAAGGGCTAACTTGTAAGTACTTAATAAAAAAAATAAAAAAAAAATTTCCTTTAACAAAATATTACGTAAACGACAGAACAGAAATCCGTTCATCCAGGCACTATGTATATCTGGCAGTGGATGAACTAGTGACTATCCTGTCAACAGAACTGTCCATTTATTTGGCTAAATACAGTAATAACATCAGATTGGGATGGGAATTGGTCTAATAAAATAGTTCAAATATTGATATTGCAATTATTGGTCGCGATGTTTGCCTGAGTTGATTGGATTTCTTCTACACACAAAAAAATATGTAAAGGCACAATACAAGTAATGGTCCAATCATTTGGTAGTTTTGGCAATCTTATAGAAATCTATAATATTACCAATTTTCAAAACTCCCGGAATACTTTCCAGGTAAACTCATTTTTAGCACCAAATGACCGTACTATAAATAAATTGAGTAAAAATAACTTTCCAACATACGAAGTAAATAAATTATTTCATTTTAAAGGATCAGCCTGGCTGTCCAGCGCGGAAATGCAGCCAGTATTCTTGCCACCATTCCACGTGGGCATGATTTGTATAGTTATTAGGATAAGTTAGTGTAAGTTCCGTATTGAACTTTTTAACAATAAAAAAAATATATAATTTACTGAACACCAATTATATTATATTCAAATTGGAAAATTTTAAAGAATTAAAATTGGTAACTTATTTATAAACAAAAAGGGGGCCTCAGCTTTATGCAAATAAATAAAAATATGTAAGTAATATCTATATATATCATAAATCTAAATAAAATACCTTTTAAGAGGAAAAAAATTTGATACTCATACTTTTTTAATAATCTTTCATTTATTTATTTCTCCTTTTTTTCAAATTAAAGGAGAAATAAAAGAAACAAAATTGATACTCATACTTTTTATTATAGTCAATGATACAATTTGCTATTATTTATTACCAAAGTAATAAATAATTCGTAATTTTACTTTAACTCCGACAACATTTCCCATGGAAACTCCATTTCTTGAATAGATTAAAATGATACTGTAATGGTAATATACGATTTCCAATATATAAATCGTATTCCGAGCTTTTAACAAGATGAAATTGAAGGGACCGACCTCACAGATTGTGAAGTTTCATTTTACAAACCTTTTTCCAATGGCCAAGGTTTTTTTTTCATTTGGAGTGGAAGATAACCACTCATCTTTCTGTTCCTTGTCCTCGAAATGAGTGAAAATGTGTATTCTTAACAAACAACGAGCCGGATAAGGAGTGTACTTATGTATTTTCGTAAACCTTTAGAATCTTCACCCATTCTATATTATATAATCTTGCTTCGACGTTGTTATTAATTGATATTTAATATTTATAATTCTCATGTCACAATGTTCGTTCCCATATTCCCTAGACGGCTTGACCGATTCTTATGAATTTTTTTATGTATAATATACAGTAAGTCTATCATTGAAAAAGAAATGGTCTCTCGCTGCCGAATAAAACCTATCCTGCAGCATTAGCAATTTATTTCAATTTGCTACAAAAAAATAAAAACAGGCAAACCAAGTATTACTCTTATGTACTATATCTTCCTGAATCAAAGTACCTAGGTACTTTGATTCAGGAAGATGTACCACATAAATGCTTTTTTTCTGGTACAAAAAATACTTGTAGACAAAAAACATTCAACAGAGATACGACTACTAACTAAAAACAGAGATCGTTGATTTACAACCGTACAAATCATTTTTTCGCTGACATTTGTAATAGTCGGGGAGCCCGGGATACTAAATTTGTAGTTACTAAAGCCCCATGATGACGGATTAGATTTGGTAGATTAGATGATAGGAAATATAAATGGTTATATACTTTTTTCGCTTTCAGCGATGAGAACAAAAGTTCAGACTTTAAAGGCTATTTTGTTTACTTCGGTTTACTGGATTTGTCAGAAAATATTAGCGATTATTTTGTAGATTATTTCCATCAAAATAAGTAATTTTCCGCGCTTGTGGCTCAGATACTAAATATTAAGGGTTTATTTTGAAACTTTGGAACCCATTCCATTATATTACAGTCAAATCGATTTTCGATATGTTTTCCTTTTAGGTATCAATTAATTCATTTTATCCTTATCTGCTGGATGAGTATTTTTGCAGTTACTTCATTTTTTGGTTGCCTAAACGTAACCATTGATATTTAGAGCTCATACTTGTTGGAGGTACTCAACAACGTGCAAGGTATAGTCTTTTAAGTTCAACTGCCATGCTCGGGTAACTGCAAGAATCCCCGCTCCGGCTCCCCTACTATAAAAATGAATCATAAATATGTCGCCTGTATCCGAATACCGAACCCTTTTAAGGCACAGGACAGTAAGTAATGGCGATACTCCAATTTCGTACATAATCGTTTAGTCTTTTAATATTTTAGGGGTTTCAAAAAAGTTTGGCATAAAAGCCACCTTTTCTGACTTCGCGAATTTTACCTTTTCCAATTGAAATGATCAAGAGAAATGTCTAAAATAAATGACCTTATTTTAAAGCTTAATCTCTACTAAAATATTAATTGATTTCTAGAGCAACTCAAATTTGGCGTTTACAATTTAGTAATTATTCAAAAAGTTAAAAAACCTATTCGATTTGTTGTTGTATGACGATATTTTTTGAAGAATGTTTTTTTAAGACTAATATTTTCTTCTTCTTAACATATAAATGTCATCACTCATCACGAAATCTCGAAACCCGTTTGACGTACAAAGATGAAATTTGGCAGGGAGGTAGCTTATAGTCTGTAGGTATCCACTAAGAACGGATTTTGTGATAGAGCCGGATTAAAGAGGAGCGGACGTAGTCACAGGAATCCGCTCGTTCTTTATTATCTAACTAGCTGACGCCGCGCGGTTTCACCCGCGTGGTTCCCGTTCTCGTAAGAATATGGGGATAATAAATAGCCTATAGGCTTCCTCGATAAATGGGCTATCTAACACCGAAAGAATTTTTCAAATCGGACCAGTAGTTCCTGAGATTAGCGCGTTCAATCAAACAAACAAACTCTTCAGCTTTATAATATTAGTATAGATGACTAAATCTCTTCATCATCTCCTTTGAGACCTTGGCCTCTGCTTAGAAAGGCATTTGGACCAAACATAGAATCATGCATTTGGAAAATATGACGCTCTTCAGCATTTGAGTAAAAATTTCCATAAAACCCGAAAATTTAGAGCCAGGAATTAATAAATTTAGGATCAGGCTGGGAATGACATTATCATAGCCATGACTTGCGTCTGTTCGCTCGCGTCCAAAAACAACTTATCAGCACAATCTGTTAGCGGCGGTTTTTAATTAGTTAAGTTACAATTTATAAGCCGTAATAGCCTAGTGAATGTCCTGTGTCTTCGATTCTGTCCGAGGCACTTTTCAGTTATGTGTACTTTAAGAAATTAAATATCGCGTGTCTTACACGTTGTAGGAAAATCATCGTGAGGATACCTGCATACTTTAGAATTTTCCCAACTCTCTGCTTGTGTAAAGTCTGCCAATCCGCATTGAGCCAGTGTGGTGATCTATTAGCCTAACCCCTCTCATTCTGGGAGGGTACTTGTGCTCAACCAGAGAATATAAAGCACTATATAACCTGCGCATTGCTCAATAGTGATCCAAATGTGGGTTGATTTATAATTATAACTAGTAGACGCCGCGCGGTTTTAGCCGCGTGGTTCCCGTTCCCGTAGGAATCAGGGGATAATATATAGCCTATAGCCTTCCTCGATAAATGGGATATCTAACACTGAAAGAATTTTTCAAATCTGACTAGTAGTTCCTGAGATTAGCGCGTTCAAACAAACAAACAAACTCTTCAGCTTTATAAGTAGCTATTTTGTGAACCGTCGTTTTTGTTGACGCTATATTTCTCTCACGGATACCATGGAATAAGTAAGATTGTTTTTGTTGGCTTGTTAGCAATAACAACGAAACCACTCCAACGAAATACTCGTCGTGCTGTTTAAGATTCGCGGTCGGATTCATAGAAATTGTACTGCTGAGTGTTTTTTTCTTTTATTTATAACTGTCCCGGTGGACTGCGTGCAATAAAAATTGTCAAAGTGACATTTCGTATACAAAATTAGTTTAAGCTTTTACCTGTTCCTTTGGGTTTCCCAGTAGAAAATATAAGCTGTTATACCTTTCTAGATTGGTAGTTTATTTTTCAATTAGTAGATACTGTTTATAAAAATATATTTATGAAAATGATGTGTTTTATTGAAATCACCGTGTGAATTTTCTTTACTATCTTATTCAATTCTCGGCGTCCTACGGTATTGGAATAGTGATGTGCTATATTACGATGCACAGTGCTAGTTGACCCCCACTAGATAGATGGACTGACTACATAAAAAGCGTCGTAGGCAACCGAGATTAACAGGGACCTGTTGTGTTTGAAAGTATCTACGAAAATGTACATAATATTACTGTGATGGAAGCCTACCAGTGCCCTGATGTGATAATGATGAACTCGTAGTTCAGTACATAAACACTCAGATCAATCAAGAATATTCTCTCTGGAACGAGAACTATGTAGGTAAAACTGCGTACCATCTTATGATATCATTTATGTAATTGTATTGTTATGTAATACTATGCACTACTGGAAATATTTGATTGCTTGTTTGTTTGCATTGAATAGGCTCTGTAACTACTGAACCGATTTGAAAAATTATTTCCCTGCTTGGAAGCTACACTATTCTAGAGTGCTACTGGCTATATTTTATCTCTTTATTCCAACGGGAACGGAAACTACGCGGGTGAAACCGCGAGGTTCTGCTAGTATTTAATAGGAAACTTATTTTAATTCACAAATTGCTTTAGTGCCTGAAAGCTAGTAGCAATTAAGCAGAGTTTGCTTGATTACTTTCGATCAATCATGAGTTTGACGTGGACCTCCACCATTTTAGGATATCATAATCTAATTAAATTGAAACATATTCATACCATCGTAAGCGTAGTATAACGTGACGGGTAGCATTGACATAACAGCATAATTTTGTGATAGAGGAAACACCTCGAGCAGGTCCCAGGACTTGTGACCCTGGGTGTAGGTTTAGAGGATCCATTCAGAATGTATTAACACTCACCTCCCCTACCCGACATGCACAGACTAAACAATTTATGATAATTACAATGCAAATATAATCGCAAAAATCACTAACGCGACTAGCAGCGTGACGGTGTTCACGCTGCCTAAAAAAGAACTAAAGTCATCAAATACCCACTTATTTATACTATCACTGTTGTAACAACTTCATACAAATACCTTCTTTTAATAATGAATGTATTTAATGTATGTTTTTAATAATGAATACCATCCGTACTCGAAGAACTCCTAACAGTTTTTAATTTTTTATATTATCCTGGATAACGTTTCTGTGGAATAAATCCACTTAAAAAAATACATTACTTGATGTTCCGACTGAACATCAAGAATCCACTTTTCTTAAAATAAATTTCCTTTTGAAACGGCAAAACATTTCATGCGATCTTTGTATAAAAATCATACCTAAGCTTTATAAAGTGCTCAAGTAAACTCGCGAAGTTTTCTCTCATCTTTGTCATAACAAAATCATGAATTCAGTCTACTACAAACACTTTTACTTGTTACTCTTTTGTGTTTGTGTTTGCTTGTGCATTTTTTCAATGAAATTATCAGTTTAACATTCTCTACGAGTAGTTTAAAATTTGTAATTTGTAGTTCTTAATGAATAGCCAATTGCAAATATGATGGTATAATAAAATATGGATTATTTAAAATAACAACGTAAAGAAATATATAACTACGTACTCGTAGTAGAACCAACGTACTTGTAGTAAAACCAGATAAGAGTAATTTTTTTACAACTTTCTCTTTAATGTTCAATAATCAAGCAGTTTTTAATAAAACCCCAAATTCAGAGCAAAATCAACCTTAAATGGATGAAAATGATTCGTTTATGGTTGTAATTGCAAATGCAACTACTTGAAAAGACCACCCAAAAGTTGTTTTAATCACTCATTTATTGAGGAAGTTTGTTGCTCGCTGGTTGTGAGACTATTCGTTAACAAAAGGCCAATAGATGATGTAATAATATCCACAATTTTTAATACGTTACTATGATACATTCGTCGTTATCAACCCATATACGGCTCACTGCTGAGCTCGAGTCTCCTCTCAGAATGAGAGGGGTTAGGCCAATAGTCCACCACGCTGGCCCAATGCGGATTGGCAGACTTCACACACGCAGAGTATTAAGAAATTCTCTGGTGTGCAGGTTTCCTCACGATGTTTTCCTTCACCGTTTGAGACATGTGATATTTAATTTCTTAAAATGCACACAACTGAAAAGTTGGTGGTGCATGCCCCGGATCGGATTCGAACCCACACCCTCCGGAATCGGAGGCAGAGGTCATATCCATTAGGCTATCACGGCTATTATATACATTCACAACAGGAAAATTCTGGAAAAACGGCGACAGAATGGCGCCGCCATAATGGATCTTCGTAACGTGAACAAGTATCGCTAATGAGAGACGGGTGAAATGTACTGATCCAAGATCTGAATAATGATGCCCTTCACCCATCAGCTTATAGTTGGAAACTATGTCAAAAAATTAAAAACTAAAAATTAATTTATTTCTAGTAGGCTCAGTTTACAAGCACTTTTGATACGTCAGTTGACTATTTGTAAAGATTCTACCACCGGTTCGGATGGCAGATTCTGCTGAGAAGAAACCGGCAAGAAACTCAACAATTGCTCTTTAAAAAAAATCATACAATATTATAATATACAATTGATGACAAAATTAAAATTTCTTATAGTTTTACTTCCTGTGTGAAGGTGGAAGCTGATCCAACGGCCTCCAAGCATCTTTATCATTAAGGAACTCATCAATGGATCGTCTTATTAAACACTAGCGGACGCCCGCGACTTCGTCCGGGCCATCAAACTTCAAGTATGCTAAATCCTTCTCCTGCTTCTAAGCTACCTCTCCACCAATTTTCAGCCAAATTGGTCCAGCCGTTCTTGAGTTATAAATAGTGTAACTAACACGACTTTCTTTTATATTTATGTAGAATATTCCCTTAAAGCTTTGATTGTGGATACGTTTACGACTTTATTAATAAACTTTACAATACTATAAAAAATATTGACGATTTAAAATAAATTACAAGTTTATATAGAACTAGCTGAAGCCGCGCGGTTTCTCCCGCGTGGTTCCCGTTCCCGTAGGAAAATGGGGATAATATATAGCCTACAGCCTTCCTCGATAAATGGACTATCTAACACTGTAATATTTTTTTTTAATCGGACCAGTAGTCCTTGAGAATAGTGCGTTCAATCAAACAAACAAACTCTTTAGCTTTATATAATTAGTATAGATAAACTGAATTTGATTTTACTCATAAAAACTTAGTTTTCTTGGCAGTCGGGTAACAAATTACAAGAGCTTGGCCAATAAAAAATATGTTAAATGATTATGAAACACGGCTAAAACTCACGTGATATTACGTCGGAGTATGCCCGACTAGTTTCGAACCCATACGGGGCCCTTAGTCATGAGCTGGTTCTTTAGGATCGCGGCACGATCCAAACTGATCAGTTTGGATCGTGCCGCGATGTTTAAATTCTAAAAAATATGTTCATGGAAATATATATATCTAATAACTACTACTACAAGTATAAAATAATAACATTATAACGATTTTTGGTAGAAAATTATACAATCGCAAAATAAAATTGTATTTATTTTCATACTCATCACTTACCATCAGGTGAGTTTGTAGTCAAGGGCTAACTTGTAAAGAATATTAAAAAGAAAGTTCGGTAATATTACTTAAACCGATTAATATAAACAATTAAATTTAGTTCAATCCTTTAAATATTCTATACTGATAACAGATTGTTCGTTTCCATAAATAACATTTTTGATAAAACAAAATTATCATCTGGTTAGCGAAATGTCGAAGGACTATTACCTGTATTTGGATATTGTACTTATATTTATCTTCCTAAATAAACAAGATTTACCTTCATTCGTCAATTAAAACCAAAATCCTCTAAAATCCCAGTATCGAAAATCTAAATTAACGCTGTTGATAAAGGCTTCACTCTGTCCAAAAATGGAACATTAATATCGAATTAATACTTTGCGCACTTAATTTTTAAAACCAACAAAAAGGGCAAAGGGCGATATAAAACCGCGATTCTTTACCTGAAATTGGACTGAATACCGCTAACTGAGAGCGGTGTGCGAATGACGTTATCAAAAAGGATGACTTGCAGTCACGTCCCCTTAAATTTATCAGCGGAATCTGTTTTGCCATGATTTTTAATTAATCCGATGTGCTTGAGCTTCTTTTCAATAATGGTTTTATTTTAAGTGGGAAGTGACATATCTGGCACAGATAGAAATGTTTTGCTCTTGAATAAATTGAGCTCTTGCGTATGGTATAAATAGTTTTACTTAAAATTGACATAAATGATTACCTAAGTGTCCCGTTGCTCAAGTGGTTAGTTTATGTAATTTCGGGTCTTGGGTTACTGACAACAAATTCATTTAGTTATAAAGGAAGAAGAAAATATATAACATAGATATAAGAACATACAAGATTGTTATGCCATTGTTTATATTTCGTTTCTTGTCTATATAAATGTTTTTGGTATAAATAGTTTTACTTAAAATTGACATAAATGATTACCTAAGTGCCCCGTTGCGCAAGTGGTTAGTTTATGTAATTTTAGGTCTTGGGTTACTGACAACAAATTCATTTAGGTATATAGTGTTATCGCCGTTTAGTGTTGGAAATAGTAGTCTGTGACGGATATGACGCCGCTTGATCTCGTGTTGGCTTCAGCGTGCTCGTGGCGTTCGAGCCGTCCACATCTCTTGTTGTGTAATTCTTTATGGGTTACTTGGGATAGGCGGGGAGAGTGACTTGAGTGGAAAAGGGGAGTGTTCGTTAACAGTCAAAGGTACCTTGAACCCTACACACATCGTTCACAAGTGCGTGACTCCACTCAAGGTCATTCTCTGCCATTCTAGGGTCTTATTTTGGTTACAGTTTGATTTGTTAATTAAGTTGTCCTGACAAGTGTTGTGAATCATAACCTTTGTTCGACATTAGTTTTCTTATATTTGTAATCACCTTTTATGTCCTATAATAATAGGAAGAAGAAAATATATAACATAGATATAAGAACATACAAGATTGTTATGCCATTGTTTATATTTCGTTTATTTTCTATATAAATGTTCTTTTTTAATAATTTTAGTGAAAAACGCAATGTTATTTGTAACCGTTAAACTAACTTTAAAAAAGCCCGCCTAAAATGCTATACGGCCTTTGCCAAGCTGAAAACTTTTAGTTTTCTAACTTTTTAATTAAAGTTAGGTTATTTTTGGGTTAGGGTATTTATATA
Organism: Bicyclus anynana; assembly: GCF_947172395.1. Classification (NCBI taxonomy): domain Eukaryota; kingdom Metazoa; phylum Arthropoda; class Insecta; order Lepidoptera; family Nymphalidae; genus Bicyclus; species Bicyclus anynana. The sequence goes on along the minus strand of NC_069094.1, from coordinate 10,565,919 downwards.
ATCGCTCAACTTGACAGCACTATGCGTTGTTCCATTTTCGTAGCGTTAGATTAACAGATCCCTGTTTTTATAACCAGATAAGTTTTAAGATATTTTCGGTGCTTTTCGTTTTACTATAAATATTATTAGACACGGCATTTAGGGCTCTTTTTAGCAGAAACGTCTTCAAATCCCTTCTTGAAATAAATGTCTTTTTTAATAGGATAGTTTTAGTTTACCCACCAAATCACTCAATTTGTATACCACGTTCAGTTTAGTAGTTTTTACATTTCAATAGTATACGTTTCGATGTAAGTACATAACTAGTATGTATATGTAAATTTTAATATTATATTTACGTATAAATTATGTTATATTTATTTAATTATTTATATTTATAATTACATATAATGTATTGCACCTTCCCGCTCTTTTTTCGCAAGTTCTCTCGTCAGGGGTTGCCTGGTAGAGATTACTTATAGCAATAAGGCCGCCTTTGCATGTTAAGTTTAAATTATCTTTTTAATGTTTTAATTTATAATTGTATTTTTGTGTGCAATAAAGTATTTCTTCTTCTTCTAGTCTGTCGGATTAAAATATAATATATATTTAACTAATTCTCTAGTTAAATCCGTCCTATGAACAAAATGATCCCACCTTCGCCTTAATCATGCCGAAGTTAACCCCAACTTACCCAAGCACAAAATATACGAGTAATATGACTCCAACAGTCAGGTTCACAAACTTATTAAACCTTTTTGACGTTGAATAATGACCGTGCAGGGGGATCGCGGTAACTTCTTTTTTGTTTATAAGATTTCTTAATATAAAAGAAGTCTTATAAACAACGCCTAACTAAGATTATTTTGTAAGGTATCTTTTGTAACAGCTTACTAGCGCGTTCTAGTCATAAGACTAGAACGCGCTAGTAAGCTGTTACAAAAGATAATATAAATTCAGTTATTTTTTGGAGTTTACTCCATAAGAATCGATTTTTCACATATAGCCCCCGGTATGAAAAATATATGGGCATTAAAATTCGATAAACGAATGACAGCGTGCGTAACCTAATTTTCGCACGTTCACGCTGTTGGCGGGCGCGCACGCCGCGGCCTCCTGCTCCTCGGTTGCGCACCTTTCACCTTTCAGACTTTCACCTTAATAATTATAGACCTTTCACCTTAATAATTATAGACCAATTACAATACTGCCAACACTTAGTAAGGTTTTTGAAAAAATCATTTTAAATCAACTTTTAAGTCATTTTAATTTAAATAATTTATTTCACCCTGAACAGTATGGTTTTACTAAAGGTCGCAGTACAACTGATGCAGGTGCTAAACTTTTAAAACATATATATGATGCATGGGAAAATGCTAAGAATGCTATTTTGTGATTTGTCCAAAGCATTCGATTGTGTTGACCATAACATTCTTTTACTAAAGTTAAGCCACTATGGCATAAAAAGTGTTGCACTTGATCTCATCGCCTCTTATCTTAGTGATAGAACTCAAAAGGTATGCATAAATGATTCAAAGTCTCGCGGTTTTTCTAACACAATGGGCGTCCCACAGGGTTCAATTCTGGGTCCTTTTCTATTCCTAGTGTACATAAATGATTTACCACACCATGTTAGCGGCATCTGTGAGATAGTACTGTTTGCTGACGACACATCCCTAATTTTTAAGAGTGACAGAAGTAAAGATAATTCCGACGATGTAAACCGTGCCATATCGCATGTGTCGCATTGGTTCACTGTTAACAACTTACTTTTAAATGCAAAGAAAACTAAATGTATTGAGTTTTCATTACCAAATGTTATAAAATTAGATAAGTCTATAATGATCAATGGTGAAACACTAGAAATAGAGAATTCCACAGTTTTCCTGGGAGTGACCTTGGATTCTTAACTTCAGTGGGGTGCTCATATAGAAAAACTGTCAGGTAAACTCAGCTCAGCTGCTTTTGCAGTGAGAAAAATAAGACAGTTTACTGATGTTGATACAGCTAGACTTGTTTATTTTGCGTACTTTCACAGCGTAATGTCTTACGGTATTTTGTTGTGGGGCAAGGCTGCTGATATACATTCTATATTTGTACTTCAAAAAAGAGCAATTCGAGCAATATATCAACTAAAATCACGCGAGTCCCTTCGTCAAAAGTTTAAAGAAATAGGCATTTTAACAGTAGCCTGTCAGTATATATATAACAGTATAGTTTATGTAAGACAAAATATTAATTTGTACAAACGAAAAGGAGATCTAAACCCACGTCTTACTAGACACGGGCATAAGTTAGTTATTTCTGCATATCGTCTCCAAAGAGTTAAAAAATCTTTTGTGGGTTTGGGTGTACTCTTCTATAACAAGATCCCCAAGACTGTGATGGACTTGCCAATGCACAACTTTAAGCAATGTGTTAAAAAACATTTACTTAGTCGAGGTTACTACACTATTGATGAGTTCCTTAACGACAAAGGTGCTTGGAGGCCATTGGATCAGCTTCCACCTTCACACAGGAGATAAAACTATAAGAAATTGTAATTTAATTGTTATCAAATGTAAATTGTAATACTGTATGACTTTTTCAAAAGAGCAACTGTTGAGTTTCTTGCCGGTATCTTCTCAGCAGAACCTGCCTTCCGAACCGGTGGTAGAATCTTTACAAATAGTCAACTGACGTGTCAAAAGTGCTTGTAAACTGAGCCTACTTGAAATAAATAAATTTTGAATTTTGAATTTTGAATTTCAGGTGTAAGTATTGGGACGTACATAGTGTATTCTGCGGGCCAACATACACCTATTTAGACAGTCGATCTGAAAGAGTAAACTCCATTCATGCGTCGGAGCTGACACACACTTTTTTATTTCCTGCTAACGATTATATAACTAATATGGTGGTTTAGCCGTGAAAAGGTAACAGACAGACAGACAAACTAACTTTTCCATTAATAATATTAATATCGTCATCAACCCATATTCGGCTCACTGCTGAGCTCGAGTCTCCTCTCAGAATGAGAGGGGTTAGGCCAATAGTCCACCACGCTGGCCCAATGCGGATTGGCAGACTTCACACACTCAGAGAATTAAGAAAATTCTCTGGTATGCAGGTTTCCTCACGATGTTTTCCATCACCGTTTGAGACACGTGATATTTAATTTCTTAAAATGCACACAACTGAAAAGTTGGAGGTGCATGCCTCGGACCGGATTCGAACCCACACCCTCCGGAATCGGAGGCAGAGGTCATATCCACTGGGCTATCACGGCTCTAATATTAATTATTATAGATATTATTATAGATATTATTATAGATATTAATATTAATATAGATATACCTAAATCACCTACACGACCTTTCTATTTAAACTGCCAAAAATTCCGGGATTGACTAAAGTGTAATAGGATAAAGGCTTATAAAATTTAGCGAACAAAACAAAATTGTACGATCAAATTAGGTCCTATAATTAAGTAGCGTTCTAGTATGCTTGAGATATTCGAGAATTTTCACGCGTATGGAAAATTCGAGCGAGCGCTTTCGCATTAAACTTACCTTCAAGATAAACTGCACATTTTTCATAACTATTACTCGTTTTATGTTTTTTAACCGACTTCAAAAAAGGAGGAGGTTTCTCAATTCAACCGTATATAACCGTACCTAGATAATAAAATTATTCTTTGTTTTTGAAAACCAACATTTGCGACAACAACGCTAAGTACGAGTATTAAGTCAAACGATCAATCAATTCAATAACATTAAAAAAACAACAGAACATTGCTCAAAGTAATCTTAAGTAATCTTATAATGCAAATAGATAGACAGATGCCTATAGTATTCATAGTACACAAAAAAATCGACAAAAAATAAAGAATCGCAACATAAAATAAAAGTGAACTGCGTAAAGACCGAAAATGAAGAAACCGAAATGAGCCTTCTCCTCCAGACCCTAAACTAATGAAGTAAAGGTAAACTGATACTGCAATAATAAAAAAAATAACTACGCATATTTTACATACTAATGATCGTCATCCCCATCATTACCAACCATATTCGACTCACTGTTGAGCACGAGCCTCCTCTCAAAATGGAGGGGTTAGGCCAATAGTCCACCACGCTGGCCCCATGCGGATTCATACTACTACTTACAATCATACATACTAATAATACAAATACTTAGCTGATATGTATGTAACGGGGAAGATACTAAATTTCATGACAATAACGGAGAAGCCGTAGTAGCCTCAGAGCAGGTTCTAAGCTTTACGTGTCAAGGATGGCAGATACACAAAGTAACACTATCAATTGTTAGCGGAATGATCGCTTTACTAACTATTACAGTTCTACCCTCTAACTACAATATTGATCAAGTACAGCGCTGATACTATCAGATGTAAACCAGAATTAACTAGCGTATGGCTATAAGTGAAATCACGAGCTTGCTAACCGTTCCAATAACTCGCTCGCCGACATATGTATATCATATAATATTTATACATATTACATTCATATTTATATAATACCTACTACTTGAAACATAAAATTATAGTATAGCTGTTGATAAGTAGTACCTAGTAAGACTTAATCGCTCTTTGAAGACACGTAATGACGCAGACTGTCTTGTCTCTCGGCAAATCGTTATATTATATGTATGATAGATAGTTAAGTAGGTATGGTATATACAATATCGCAGGGTTGTGGTTTAATCTAGTCTGTTTTGTTGAATATGATTGCTTTCTGAATCCGCATAATTTAGAAGCGTCTATCGTGAATCTTGTAATGAATAGAATATAATTACGTTCGAGATAAAGTTTCACGAAATATTCACGTCTTTTTTAGATAGCAGGATCCAAAAATAGAAATCGCTGCCTACAAAATTATATTTAGAAGTGGAAGACTTGTGAACTTTGCTATTTGATTAGGATCAGTAGATTTCTTGTACATACAGCATGTTTCGATTCGAGCCCAAACTCGATTTAGAAGTTACTGTGACCACTTCATGAGAGTCGTCAGAGTTTATCATGACACCAGCTTCATGGTACCATTTATTACATTTTTACTAGAGATACCTTCTTGAACAGATATAATTTTCATTTTCGAAAGTAAAAAAGTGGCCAACATTTAGCTTCAAGCTGTGATCTATTAACAGTTGTACGTAAAATACCTAGAAAATTTCATGGATGGTTTTCAATAAAATTATATAAATATTAAATTAAATTTGGTTCATCCGAGACTTGATCGCTGACTATGGGCCGTATTAGAAGACTCAAAGTCACTCAGCGGGCGATGGAGCGAGCTATGCTTGGATCTCTGCGTGATCGAATCAGGAACGAGGAGATCCGCAGACGAACCAAAGTCACTGACATAGCTCAGCGAGTCGCGAAGCTGAAGTGGCAATGGGCAGGCCTCATAGTTCGGAGAGCCGATGGACGTTTGGGTCCCAAGGTGCTGGAATGGCGACCCCGCACCGAAAGCGCAGTGTTGGTCGACCACTAGGTAGACCGAGGATTTCAAGCGGGTTGCAGGGAGCCGCTGGATGCTGGCGGCTTGAGACCGTTGTGCTTAGAGGTCCATGCAAGAGGCCTATGTCCAGCAGTGGACGTCTATCGGCTGATAAGGTAAGGTAAGGTTTCATGGGCTCCGTGTCATATCAGGGAGACAGAATCAAGACAGGGTGCCGCAGCAGAAAAAGCTTAAACCGTAAGTGGCACAAGTATGCCTATCTGACCGGGAGTTGAATATTTGTTCCCCTTGTCGTGGAGACCCTTGGGCATGGAGTGCCGAAAATTTTCTCCGAATTTTTATACCGCGGCTAGTTGCCTCAACGGATAACAGTAGGGGACGCTCATTTTTCGCGCAAAGGACTGTCCAAAGCGAAAATGCAGCCAGTAAGTATTCTTGCCAACATTCCACGTGGACATGATTTGTATAGTTATTAGGATAAGTTAGCTTTAGTTTCCTGTTGTATTCTTTCTCAATAAAAAGATTGATATACTGGTACGATATATTAGTAATCAAAAGTTACCAGTATTAAAGCAATTAAAAGGTATATTTTCTTTCAGAACCTTGTTTGTTAAATGTAGTGCAAATACAGGAATAAACTAAGTTATAGATACGTATTTTTATCTTTTCAAAATGTTTGTATAGCACTAAAGTTTACCACACGAGTTCCACTACGCGGAATTTTATTACACCGATTCAATTTACCCTTTTCTCAAACCAAAACTACGGGGTGAAAGTGCATTTTAACTACTGTGACAAATTCTAGGCACGTTCTGTTTTAAATGCTTTTACACTGTGTGACAATGCATTGATGGTCCCTCATGTAAATCTATGTGAAATACAGGTGTTTGGCTGTTTTAAAACATTTGTAATGGATTTATACTAAAATGTGCATAATGTAAAAAAATGCGAAAACGACGGGAAACAAACCTATGCCTCTTTGGCTATCGCGGCCAGAGCGTCTTTGCATTAGAGCAGGGCCCAACTGATGGTGTCGAAGCTATGCATGATACGTATTAGGACCCTCGTCCTTACTATAAGAGAAGTTAAACACTGGCTCATCTCTACACAGGTAGACCAGACCAGCAGACCGCGCACGACCACTCAGGTCGAACGCCGGTGACAGATTGACTGACTCATTGCCCCCACTACCAATGTACATGAGATAGTGTATGTAGTATTGTAGATATCTATTTAGTATACACAAACACTACAATACGTATCTTTAATTATAATAACCAGTGCCCAGTAAAGTCAACTGCGGTTTATGTTGCATTATGGTTAGCCTTAATTTCAATATGTATTTTGTAGATTAATAAAATTATAATTAACCTTGACAGCCGCGAATGTCATTAAGCATTTTTAGCAAACGAATTGCAATAATAAAAATTTTAATAAAAAAAATACAACCGACTTCAAAACCTAAAAACGTACCCACTAAACTAAAAAGCGAAAAATAACATCATAATATGTTCTACCTGCTGATCAGTATGAAGGCGGTGCTAAGCCGGTGATGTATTAATTCAAGCCATGTGAGCATATCTTATAGATTTAGATTTTGCAGACAGTGTTGTTTCATGTGGTCCTGTCAGAAATGGCTTAAATCAAGACAACACCGGCTAAGCACCGACTTCATACTGATCAGCAGGTAGAACATATTATGATGTTATTTTTCGCTTTTTAGTTTAGTGGGTACGTTTTTAGGTTTTGAAGTCGGTTGTATTTTTTTTATTAAAATTTTTATTATTTTTCAATTTTTAGTGTAAAATTTCATCTCAAACGAATACATCAGACACCTAATGACAGTCACAACCCATCTTGGTACAAAATTCTCAGCAATACAAATTAATCAAGCCCAAGCACGAGGTAGCTACCGTAATCCGTCAAGGGGTTCCCTTCATTGACCTTGGTCTTCATCATCAGACCCCTAATAACAGACACAACTCATCTAGGTAGAAAGTTCTCAGCAATACGAATTAATCAAGGCCAAACACAAGGTAGTTACTGTAAACTGTTAAGGAGTTCCCTTAATTGTCCTTGGTCTTCATCACCAAACCCCTAAATGACAGTCACAACCTATCTATGTGGAAAGTTCTCATTAATACAAATTAATCAAGCCCAAACACAAGGTAACTGCTGTAAATCGCCAAGGAGTTCCCTCGTCTGTTTTATGACTCCATCATCAGATCGATTTTAAACCTTCATAATTTTGTATTTCTCAAAGGTACTAAATGGAAAAGTTTACAAACACATTAGACACCCATATAATTTTCGAAAGTTCCCCTCAATTTCTCCAGGATTCCATCATCAGATCTTGTCATGATGGCAATGGGACCAAATGGGGACTATACCGTTTCAAACAAAAAAAGAATTTTTGAAATCGGTCCAGGCGTCTTTGAGTAATCGGTGTACATACATAAAAAAAAAAAAAAAAAAAAAATACCGACCGAATTGAGAACCTCCTCCTTTTTGAAGTCGGTTAAAAATGCAAATATATACGATCAAATGTGTAAGTGTGTAAGTTTGTACTTAATTGAACTTATTAATCAATGTATTTATGGTTTTATAAAAAGATCTTCGCAGGTAAAGCTGCGAGGTACGCCTAGTTTTTAATAAACTTTGAATACCTGATAATAACATCATAGTTTAGACTATAGGATAAGGACTTAATTATGAGGTATATACCATAATGTATATCTATTAGAATATTTGCAGTTTTAGGCGACTTTCAGGAAAGAAGGCTTATATTGAGCAGTTGCAGTTCCTTCTATCTCTATAGTATCCTTCTATTCCTGCCGTACACTTAGAAATCACTTCCATCCACGATTTTACCGTTACAATTACCGACTTAAATATAAATAAACAAACAAACAGGTCGAATAAACAAACCCCTTAAAATCTGGTCACGTATCGTTAGCTCCTCTAATACTTACTGCTTGCTGATCACTTAGCATCAGGTGACTCTTTTATCTATCTATACGTTTTTAATATAGCTGTTTGTTTGGGGTACATTCTAGATTTACTCACTATTACAAAATAAACTGCATCCTGCAATAATGTATCCAGATAGTGATCATGGTGATATAAATACTGAATATAATAACACAAGAAAGGACTTACCTTTTCTCTGCTTACAGCACCGTCACTGAGATAGATTTAGCCCTGATAGCATAGATTCTAAGCATCTCCTATGAGATGCAAATATAGACTTACAGAGATGTTGGAAAGAAGAATTAGTATTTTTATATATATATTAAAAATGATATTTATTGATTGGAAAGAAGATATGGTATTTTTCGAATGAATAAGATCGGTTCTACCATCCTTGTTATCGAGATTACAATCAAAGTTAGAGTGACCTAATATTTAGGACCTCGTCATCGCCGGCGAAGACGTTGTTTCGAGTTAATTAATTAACCTCTTTGTGATGGACTTCGTCCGGGAACGTACTATGGGTATGCTTATTCTTGTCGAGTATGTTTGAGTTCTGGTCTAAATGGTGTCGGTGATATTGCACACGAGGTTTAAGTCCTCATTCGCACTATAGTTTTTTTAACGGACTTTAAAACAGCGCTCAAATACAACAAATGCTTTCCCGAGTAGATGTTCACACGACAGCGTTTTTAAAACACGACATTTTTTTTGTGCAGTGTTGTATTTTCAATTTTAGGCGTTGGAAATAGATCTTCATTTAACTTCATACTAAAGAAGGTTTTTTTAACGTCCGTTAAAAAAACTCTCGTGTGAATGTGGGCTAACACTTTTGTCTCAATGTTAACGGACACAAGGCGGCAGATTTATTATAGGACACAGCATACCTATACCTAAGGCAAAGTGTTCTGACAAAAGATGTCTTGCTATTCTATGATTTTATTTAACGAGTTCGTTTTTAACCGTCTTCAAAAAAGGAGGTTTTTTTAATGTTTCTTACCTCATAACTGCGTCATATATTAACCATTTTTGAATTTTTTTTTGTTTGAAAGAATATAGTTCCAGATTGGTCCCATTTCATTTTTTCTGAAAATCGGTTTAGTAATTTTATGTTAAAATCAAAATAACTGAAATACGTCTTTGAAGTCGGTTCCATTTTTATGTTAACTTATTAGCTAAAGTGATTTTCAGATAGCATGGGTGACAGTTCGTTTCTTTAAGATAGAAACGAACTGTCACCCGCACCAGCCTACATGAAACGAACTGTATACGGAGTAGCACTTACCCATGTCGTCAATGAGCGGCGCCATCCTCAGCGTGACACCAACAAGCAGCAAGCACAGAAACAGCAACAGACAAGCTGTCACCATGATGGTGTAGCGCGCGCGTCGTGGCAACTCATCGGGGTCCAACACCTGGTACAGAGAAGCAGTAAAATGACTACAGCTTGGCAAGTTTGTTGATGACACTCCCATGATATGCGGGCGACAGGGGGGGAAGGACTGCCCGGGTGTGAAGTCGAACGCGGGGGACAGAGAGGACTGCGCGGGTATGAAGCCGTGCACGCGGGGTATCGCTACCCCACTTTTAATAAAACATTAAAAGTACTTTTTAAATTTTTCGCTCAATCTGTTGCGATAAATAATAGATGGGGAAATTATTGCAGCCGGATTAAAAACGTATATCCGGAATTCTTCATTTTTCCGATCGTATTTTGTTTCGATGTCCCTTGTAGCAAAGTCCTGTCAAAGAAATCAACGTACTTTGTATTGCTTTATAACAGAGCTGTAATCGCTTTTACCTGTGGCTAAGTACCACAGGTAAAAGTCAAGCGATTAAGCGTAGTATAACGCCGCGAAGAAACCAGTCATATTAAATTGATAAAACTGTTTGTATTATATTGATTAAATACCTCCCAATTTAGCGCATTACTCGTATCATTCCATAGAACATCAGGGTCAACGGGACTAAACGGTAAACGCTAACTTTCCAATTTTTAAAAACTCGAAAATTGAATACGTAATGAAAGCCATGAATAATATAATCTAAAACTTTTTGCGGAAAATTCAACTCAGATAACGGAATAAATGAAGTCGCCGGCGGAAATCACGTGTCATAATGTAAGCGGTATCACCTGACCATTTCCGGCGTTATACTTTCTTTTTCGACTAATATTATATACTTCAAACGTCCTCTAGTGGCGCTTTGTGAAAACAGCATCAAAACGCTACGTGTTTCATCCACCCACCGTAAGATGGCGCAATTTTGCATAGTAATGCCAAAATGCCAACACAGATGGAGCTTTTGTCCAATTAGCAAAACATGGTGTGCCCGTTAACGACCAAATATGTTTAACAATAAACAAACTTTCTTATAAAATTTGACTTTTTCACCATAGTGCCACAAACTTTTCTGACCTGGTAGCCAAATCTGGAACTAACGTCGCGGTACTTTACGAAATTTGACAAACGCTTCAAATAAAGCCGCAAACGCCCAAATAGTTTGGCAAACATGTTTGATTTGACGAAAAGTTTAATGGTGTACTACACCATTACTACTACAAATTACAAGCGTCCTACACGCATTTTGATTGTATTTTTTCTATAAATAACGCAAAATGTAGTTTTCATTCTCTTTTTCACGTTTTCAGCCCATCTCGAGCCCGTTTCGTGGTACCAGGTAAAAATTTAGGTATAGTAATATTATAAAGAAGTTAAGTTTGTGGTACATTGTAGGGGATACAATAAGAGTATTCAAAATCGGTACAGTAGATCCAGAGATCTACTGTACCGATTTTGAAAACGCTCTTACCATTGGGAAGCCACGTCATTAAAGTGTCATAGGCTATATTTTATCCCCGTATTCCTACGGGAACGGGTACTGTAAGGGCGAAATTGCGTGGTGTCTGCTAGACTTGCATAAATTACTAGCAGACACCACGCGGTTTTGCCCGCGTAGTTCCCGTTTCCTTAGGAAAAAAGATATAAAATATAACCTATAGCACCCGGAGATAGTGTAGCTTGAAAGAAATTTTCAAATCGGTTCAGTACCTTCGGACCCTATTCAATGTAAACAATCAAATGTTTTCTCTCTATAATAATATAAAGTCATCATCATCATCATCATATCAGCTGATGGACGTCCACTGCAGGACATAGGCCTTTTGTAGGCACTTCCAAACATCACGATACTGAGCCACCTGCATCCAGCGAATCCCTGCGACTCGGTTGATATCGTCAGTCCACCTGGTGGGGGGTCGGCCAACACAGCGCTTACTAGTGCGGGGTCGCCATTCCAGCACTTTGGGACTCCAACGTCCATCGGCTCTTCGCACTATGTGCCCCGCCCATTGCCACTTCAGCTTCGCAATTCGTTGAGCTATGTCGGTGACTTTGGTTCTTCTGCGGATCTCCTCATTTCTGATTCGATCACGCAGAGATACTCCTAACATAGCTCGTTCCATCGCCCGCTGTGTGACTCTGAGCCTTCTTATGAGGCCCATAGTTAGCGACCAAGTATAAGTATGTTTACGAATTGACTACTAACGTGAATAACTTTAGCCTGCTCGTCGATCGCCGACACCAGTAAGGTGCGATGTTTTCTGGGCTTCTGTGGATGGGTGGGCGCGTGCCGACGACGCCTGCGCCTCATTCTCTCCATTTCCAACTGTTCGGGACTGTTGAGCTCTCTCCTGAATGAATATCAAATATTGAATTTCGACGAATAACATACAAATTGTTTTTATTTTTAGGTTATATTTTTTCTTTTTAATTCAAATGCATTTGTTAAATTGCGCGAAATATAGCTAAATAAATCAATAATATTTCTAATGAGTATTTTTAATTTTTTGAAAGGCCAGAAGGAAGACAAGCACTATCATTATTCTCAAACTTGAATTCTAATTTGCGAGATTAGATATTTAACTAATATATAAACGAACGAATCACGAAATTTCTTAGCCTAGAGTTGGGAAGTCGGTGTTGTTACAACTCTTACTAACTTGGAAAGCACGTCAAGACTTCGGTCCCAGTCATTATCATTACAAAATCAGCCATAAATATGTTTTCTGTGCCATAACATTAAAAGTGGTCATTACGAAACCAAACATTAATTCCGCCAACCCACATTACAGCAGACTGATGAGTTTAAGCTACATATTCTCCTGTCTCCTATACGGATTTCTATCCGTATAGGAGACAGGAGAATATGTAGCTTAGAATATGTAGTTTGGCTTGGTATTGGTTAAAATAGGCTGATAAGGAAGAAACTCTAACCCATGGTGCGTATGTAACTTGAGCTTCTTCTTCTTGACATGCCTCTCAAACTCGTTTTCACACCAGTGCTTCGGTAGTCTCTCGCCGGGGCTGCCAATGATCGATGCCTCCTCTAAAAAAAAATACAATAAACAATTAAGAAAAGGAAAGATCTTTGTTTGTACGAGGAATACACAAAATTATTAAACCATTGATTGAAAAAATCACAAATTAAAAGTTACAAATACAGTAAGATGCTTCAAAATTAACATGAAATATTTTAGTCAAAATCTTTTTAAAAGGCAAGAAACTTCGCGGTGCAATTATTTTCGTCAGACGTCGAGTCGAGCGACATGTAGACAGCGCTTCAAAGAACTCTTTATAAGCCACCGCGGCAAAGTCGGCAAACATACAAAAATAACACAAAACAGTGAGTAGCTTTATGGAATAGATTGCAGAGTTTGAGAGAGTGAGAGCATAGTACACTAGCGGACTAGCCATGGGGTGGAAGGAGCGGTCCGCCCTGGGCCTCGGGTCTTGAAGGCCTCGAAATCTTGAAGGACCTCCAAAGTTTGAAGGCCCCCAAGGCCAGAAGCGGACTAACGTTTCCATGTTGCCTTGATCAATTTTATTTCAAATCCTTCTTCCTATCCTACTTCCTACTAATATTATAAATGCGAAAGTTTGTATGGATGTTTGAATGTATGTTTGGATGTTTGAATGTTTGTTACTCTATAACGCCGCTACTACTGAAGCAATTTAGCTGAAATTTAAAATTAACACATAGGCTTTTTATCCCGAAAAAATCCATGGTTTCCCAAGAATTGCGAAAACTGACGATTTAGATAATATGAATGTTTGTTACTCTTTCACGCCTCAACTACTGAACCGAATTAACTGAAACTTGGTGTTAAGATATATTATAGCCTGGATTAACACATGGACTATTTTTTTATCCCGGAAAAGTCCATGGTTTCCGAGGGATTTGTGAAAAACTAAATTCCACGCGGACGAAGTCACGGGCGTCCGCTAGTATTTGAATAAAATTGACAAAATGAAACATTATGGTGTAGATAGTTTATGTAAATATTTTTTGCCTTTTTTTATGTAAATAAGTATTTTATATAACTGCTTAAAAAATCTAGATGGCTGTATTAATATAGCAACACCACATAGGAACGTTTGACAACCTGGGGGTATCAGGTCTTGGGGGGCTTCCAAGCTTTGGAACTGTTTCTCGGGAACCTAAAAGCTTTGGATGCCTCTCTTGTTTAATTTAATCTTAATTGTAATTATTTATTTTATTTGTAACAATTATAACATTGTAAGTAAATAACAATTACTTAAACAGTGCTTTATAAAATTGTAAAATTTGCATTTTTTTAAACATTTTGCAAAATGTTTATGGTAATACACTGTGACTTGGTTATACTTGTAAAACAATATTTGTATACGTGTATTAGACAAATAAAATTTCATTTCATTTCATTTAAACGGAACGCAGTCTACCGTTTTTTTATACTTGTAAAATTACATCATTTACTTAAACGGGGGGCCTCTTTTAAGTCCGGCACTGTTATAGTGACAGTGTAGACAGCGTAGTGTCACGTAAAACAGCTACAGGCGATTTTACGGCGCATTGAACGATTCTACAAGCTTTTATTTATCTTTCCCCGTTATGTGTTTGGTCTGCCAACAACTCAGCTGCCATGAACTCTTACTACCTCGTTGGTCTAATGATTAGCTTACGTGACTTCGGATCACTAGGTCCTGGGTTCAAGTCCTGGGTCAGGCTATAAAATACTGAGCTTTTTTTCTTCTTAGAATTTTTCAGTTAATATTCTCAACCCGGAGTTAGGATGTTGGCAGTGTTACTCCTCCGTCTAGATCCTCCGGGCACAATAAACCATCGGTCCTGATCATTATCACTAACATCTGATAGTGATCGTTAAAACATGTAACAGCTGGCCAATTCACTATTTTGGTCTTTATTATCAACTTATCAAAATGAACAAAATGTGATCTACCAGATATGTACCAGTAGACACCGAATGACATTTATTACAAAGAATCTCTATTTCGTATATGTCAACTAGCAAGTCAAAGATAGTAAATTAGCCTGCAGGACATACAATGGAGTCGAAAGACGGCCAAAAATCCAAAAGGTGTATTTTTCGTCAATTCGCTGATGTGAATGATAGTTTGTCAAGACAATTCATTATTGGTAAACAATAAAACAAATTGATGAATACTGGGATAGTGTTTCTTTTTTCTCTCATTTCAAATTTTAATTAATTTACAATTCTCTTATCTTAAGAAAATTACCTCAAATACTAATAACTACCTAAAACTACACAAAAATCATATAACCATAGTATTACAACATTTTTCACAGTCAGTCAAATTCCGCGAACGAAAAAGACGTATTTGCCGCGTCACACTTAAATTGAGTTCTTACAGAAAAAGTTAAAAATCGAAGTTTATTTGCAATTCTAAACTTTGTTTAATGCTTTCAGCGTCGAAAGTTATGTTTAATAGAATTACAACCTTTTAGTTACCTACTCTGAAAGTTTAGACTGTTTACCGTCTCAGTAATTATTTTCTTACAACTTTTAAAGTAGATACTCGAAACTCGACACGCTTCGAGAATATTAAATAGCTTCTTGAGTTCGGGGAAATCTCAAATCACCGTGTTCGTTAATTGTTTGACAAGAAGTTTAGCGTTCAATTTAAGGTACTTCTATCGAGGTGATGGAATTTATTAATAAACATGTTTACGCCCGCGATTCAGATTGAACAAATCCCGTGGAAACCATTTCTTCGGAATAAAAGGAAATCTTTATGTTGCTCAATAGCTTTCTCTATCTTCTTTTCGATCATCATCTCCTAAGACTCCATCCCACTTCAGCGGGGTCGGAAAAATATGTCAATCTTTTCCATTCGTCACTATTACTCGTCAACTCATCATCCACTCCTTTTAGACACATGTCCTCTTTCACACAATCCAACCATCTCTTCTTTGGCCTTCCTCTTGCACATTCAACATTTTTCTAGTAATATGACTTTCCTCCCTACGCATTACATGTCCATACCAAGCTAACCTTTTACTCCTCAATTTTTCTGTCACTAGCGCCACCTTCAGACTTCCTCTTATATACTCATTCCTTATTTTATCTTTTCCTTTTCTATCTTTTCCATTTTTGATAAATAGTTGGTAATCCCTTCCAGAGACAAGCCCGGGCAAACTGACAAACAAAAATGATTAATCACACTAATATTATAAAGGCAAAAGTTTGTGCGCAAATGTGCCTGTCAGTGTGTATGTTTGTTCCTCATTTGTGCTGTGGCTACTGAATCGATTTGGCTGAAATTCGGAATGGAAATAGATTTTACTCTGAATTAACTCCTATGTATTACTTTTCATCCTGGAAAAATCCATGATTCTCGCGGGATTTGTGAAAAACTGAATTCCACGCGGACAAAGTCGCTGGCGTCCGCTAGTTAATTAATAAAAAAATCGTTTAAGTTTTAGTATCGTGTAAATAACTACAAGTATTGTACTACAGCCCTTCTTGTTGTGTACTGTTTACCAACGAACAAACTAAAAATGAGGGTAAAAATCACTAGATATATTTCACACCTAATAATAATTATAATTAACTTGTTCTTAAATTAATGAAAATAAATTTGACTAATATGCGTAGAATAATTAGTGAAAATTAATATGTTTATAAATTTTATAAACAAACCATACATAATTTAAAAAAATAAGTTATGAATTGACATGCATGTTCTACCTTCATTTTTAATTTCTTAGTTGGTAAACAGTACTCATCAAGAAAGGCTGTAGTATAGAGAAGATACCAGCCTAAACCAACGTGTATTAAAATTGTAGAACTAGATGCTACGCCGTAACCACTGCGTAGAGGTTATTCGTAGCACACCTTCGTTTACCCTCTACAAACATGGATTCAATTTACTAGCTACTAGCTACTAGCTGTGTGTTTGTGTAAGTATTCTTAAACAATCTGTATAAATTCTTTCCAAGCGAGGGACACAGAATTTAAAAAGAGAAAATTATTTTCATTCCTATAATTTGATTCCTCTTGAGAAGCCATTGCAATATTTACGAAGATCTTTGACCGTATCTGGAGACATTAACAGTGAAATTCATAGACGTTGCAGGGCACCACCATTCACCCACTGAATGTCGAATTCTCAAACGTATAGAGTTTAAATTCGACACTCAACTGACGGCCTCCGTGGCGCAGTGGTGTGCGCGGTAGATTTACAAGACGGAGGTCCTGGGTTCGATCCCCGGCTGGGCCAATTGAGGTTTTCTTAAATGGTCCAGGTCCGGCTGGTGGGAGGCTTCGGCCGTGGCTAGCCCTTCCGACAAAAACGTACCGCCAAGCGATTTAGCGTTCCGGTACGATGTTGTGTAGAAACCGAAAGGAGTGTGGATTTTCATCCTCCTCCTAACAAGTTAGCCCGCTAGACTGCATCATCACTTACCATCAGGTGAGATTGTAGTCAAGGGCTAACTTGTAAAAAAAAAATTAAAAAAAAACTCAAAGGATGGACGATCCCCTGGGGGCGCCCCCACAATGTCTATGTATTCCACAGTAAAACGTGTACGCACCGTCGGACACATGGCTGCGCAGCAATAGGAGCAGCGGGTGTGTGCGCGCGCGGCGCCGCGCCTGCTCGGCGTGCAGCGCGCGCGCCTTGCGCTCCACCAGCGCCACCAGCACAGCCTCCAGCCGCGCCGCGCCCGGCTCCTCCGTGCACACCGCTTTGTCGACCGTCTGGAACGTGCACACACACATTTATAAGATACTTCCAGCAGTGCACTTCTTTTTTTTTTTAAAAAAAAAAAAAAGAATATTTGCTATATTTTTATAATAGAAAGAAAGAAAAAAAGAAACCAGACTACTCCTGGGCAGGTTATAACATACTTTTCATCACGCTACAATCAGTCGGAGCAGAGCAGTGAAGGGAAATGTTGGGATAACTGGAGAAGTTACTCAATTTTTACAGAGATACTACTGTAATGGCTGGATTAAAGAGGGCGGACGAAGTCGCGGGCGTCTGCTAGTCCTTAATAAAACCTTACGTTAACAAACACGACATGCTCTTTAAAATCAATTTCGGAACCTGTAACACGTTATGTATTTTTTAACTAAGATAATTTTGTTCCGAATTAACTATTGAAGCTAAAAATGTATCTATAAATACATATGTAAGAGTACTATACATGTTGAATGATTTCAAAAATACATTGAAGACGGCGGCATATAATCGACCTTTCTAATCCTTCAGATACGAGTACAGTCAAACCCATCGGGTCGAAGCGAAAGGTTTTCGAAGTTATAACTGTAATCATCGATCACTATCGTGTGTCCTTACATTATCGACTACCGGATGCCCGCGACTTCATCCGCATGCAACTCGATATAAATTTTCGACCCCTATTGCACTGCCTTATTTTAATATTTTCAAATGTTTTATATACTATCACCATCGATCGTAGATAGATGGACCTCAAAGCGTCGCGGAATTGTCATTGGTTTCGCACATAGGGTACGTCATCAATCGTAACACATTTCTCTTTATTCATGTGTTTACACTTCCAAAATGAACACGAGGGCAAAATTAGGAGATAAAATAAAAAAAACAGTAATTTTTTTTTAAGTCCACGTCCACTCACATCATGCGCTTGTTACGTACTAAGATAAGATGTGCGTGCACGTCTTTGGGTAATGACATAAAATTGTACGTTCTTTAGTATGGAGGGGCCTATCTAACGATTTATATCGATGTATCACTAATCTTTTTACAAAAATATTTCTCGAAATATCTTACTTTCGATTTAAAACATGACTCCCGTCGTACGATTTAAAACATCAATATTTTCAAAATTCGGGTTCAGTATTTCCAGAGATTACCCCCCAAAACCTCTCAAACTTTATCTCTTTATAATATTAGTAGGTATATATAGATAAGCGGACGTTTGCACCAGGCAACAGGATCTAAATGAATTATTTAGGTATTCAGTGCTCATAGAGTAATTGTTAATGACCATCATTTGTACACTCGATTCTGTATTACATTAATTATACTTAAGGGGATAGTTATTAACAATTAGCTAGACCGTCCATCCTATAGTAGCAGGATATACCAATACATTAGAGTACACAGAATGGTGGGCTTAGTTAAAAGCCTCGGATTCTAATGCAACGATTATTATGGTGTTAGTATAATGACTACAAGCGACAGCATAACATGTATACTGAGGTCTAAAATAAATACATTATAATAGTCAAGCCTGATACAAAATATATATAATAGAAACAATCATGAAACGGTGTACTTATTTTTCAAATTAAAAAGTTAAAATTAAAAAAACAATATAAAAGACCAATGTCTGAAAAAGTTTTGTTAAAAGAAATTAGAAATTTAGGCGTTTTCATCGTTTATTTCAATGTCCGGTACTTCCGGTAGTCTAATCCAAAAAAAAGTATTACATCGAGTGTAGTTTGTCACAGCAATCATTTTGGCATCGATATAGATCGTTAGATGGGCCCCTCCATATTTATTTTTTTAGAATGCACAATTTTATAGAACGCACAATTTTATGTCATATCCAAAAGACGTGCACGCACATCTTATCTTAGTACATAACAAGCGCACGCTGTGAGTGGACGTAGACTTAAAAAAATATTAACTGTTTTTTTTATTTTAATCCCTTAATTATGCCTTTGAGTTCATTTTGGAAGTGTAAAAATACAAGCCACAACATGAATAAAGAGAAATTTGTTACGAGTGATAACGTACTCAATGTGCAAAACCAATGAGAATTCCGCCACGCTTTGAGGCCCATCTAACGATCTACGATCGATGCATTTCGGTACCAATTTTACATTGTGGTTCAAAACTTAGGGGTATATCAAAAACTAAAGACATTTTTCGGGCTACGACGCTCGTCTATTTGTTTATTATAATTGTCTTTATTATAAACTTGCGCGGGCAGCTGTCATTTTAGTTCTACTTACTTACAGGTGTCTCTACCTACATTTTAGTTCAACTTACTTATAAGTGTCTATACCTACATTTTAGTTCAACATACGTAGAGGCTTCTATACTTACATTTTAGTTCAACTCACTTACAGGTGTCTATACCTACATTTTAGCTCAACTTACTTACAGGTGTCTATACCTACATTTTAGTTCAACTTACTTACAGGTGTCTATACTTACATCTTAATTCATCTTACTTACAAGTATCTATACCTACATTTCAGTATTCTCGTCTGCTTAATGGTAAAACTAAAATCTTAATTAATATTTTAAGTAGAAATTTTAATAACTTCTAAGTTTGACGGGGTCCGTATTATTTTTAGTATGATTTACTGCACCTATTTTGAATAATACGGAGATAAAATAATGTAAAGTATCCCCAAAATATTATGGATTGCGTCAAGTTCAAAATTGTCTTCTGAAGGATAAATTGTAATTCTCTTTTGGCTCGTAAAAAGAACAATGCGTACAATAACACGAATCATTGTATGAATAAGTAATCCGACAAACAACAAAAATAGGTATCTATGCTATATTGTCTGGAACAGTTTTATTTATGGAAAACAGATTAGAATGTCTGAATAAATAAAAGTTTAGATCATTTCTGCATCTGATTTCTATATTTCCAAGGTCTTCATACCTTGAAGATTGTTACGTTATATTATGTTATCGCCGCGTTGGCCGCTTTTAAAACATGTTTTTAATAAATAGTGTAGGAAATAGTAGTCTGTGACGGATATGACGTTGCTCGATCTTGTGTTAGCTTCAGTGTGCTCATGGCGTTCGAGCCGTCTACATCTCTTGTTGTGTAATTCTTTATGGTTTACTTGGGATAGGCGGGGAGAGTGACTTGAGTGGAAAAGGGGAGTGTTTGATATCAGTACAAGGATCCTTTAACCCTACACACATCGTTCACAAGTACGTGATTTCACTCAAGGTCATTCTCTGCCATTCTAGGGTCTTATTTTGGTTACAGTTTGATTTGTTAATTAAGTTGTCCTGACAAGTGTTGTGAATCACCTTTGTTCGACATTAGTTCTCTTATATTTGTAATCACTTTTGAGTCCTATAATAATTAGTCAACAGTAATTCGATTAATGAAAGATGATAAATTTTTTTCTCTTTTATTTTTCTTTTATTTTCTTTATTAGAATACCTACAGATATAATAAAGTGGTAAAATTTATGAGATTGTAGGGGTAATCCCTGGATCTACTGTTGATTTTGAAAATTCTTTTACCTTTTCGGTCACGGCGGCTAATCTCATGGTGAGATCAACCATGTACGCAGGAGACAGGATAGTGCACAAGTGAGCGCAAGCACAGGTGCACTCTCTCTTCCCTCACTCTCGAAATCCGGTGGGATGGCAAACCGACATTTCCGGTGAGAGATTAGGCGCAGGACCGACGGCTTTACGTGCTCTCCGAGACACTGGGGTGTACTAACACCGCCAACTTCCCAACTCCAGGCTGCTTTTAAGATTTTTCTTGTAAGAAAAATCCCAATAACCTGTTTTTTTTATATTTTTTTTATTGGCCTGACCCGGAATTCGAACCCCGGACCTCATTGTCCGTAGCTGAACCAGTTAACCACGGGACCAATGAGGCAGTTGATAATAATATACGACACATGTAATCGACGTAAGTTACCTCTTATCCCGTACAAAAACATACCGTACCAGCTGGTTGAAATATATACAGGCGTAGTCTAACGAATCCAATGTATCGGTGAAATTAAAACACGGCACAGTTTCCCCGATAGCACAAACTGCAGCGAAACCGAATTCAAAAGATGAAAACTGACACAGTTACCTCGACAGTATCGAGCTGCGGGAATCAGAAGCGGTAGGCATAAAGCGAATATCCAATGTATCAACACTGCATGCTCTTTGACGCTTTTGTGAATATATCGACGAGCTGTGGATTATCAACGCGGACGTACAACGTTGGGTTTAGGATTAACTCAGATAAGCCATTTTAAGCCGTCACACATTTTCTATTTATAACGCTCGTGAAAAACATCTGTTGCGTAAGGAACTCGTCTTTGAGATTTTTATGATGTACTCATAGTTATTTATAATGAAGTTGGATTAATTGACTTCTGAATATTAGATTTTCACACATCTATATGAATAAAACCAGCCAAGTGCGCGTCGGGCCACGCGCAGTGTATGGTTCCGTAGATTAAGTTAGCATTTTTATACCTTATGTAATGCACAAAACTACCAATAACGATACCCGACACCACGGGATAGATGTATAAAAATTCATCCTCAGTTTGCTTGTTCCCTAATTTTTTTCAAAAATTTGGTAAAAGAACCCTCATTATATCTTTTGAAGACCTATCCAACGGTACCCCACACTATGAAATAAAGGAGTAAAAAAATCATCCCCACTTTACGATGTAGGGGAAGAACCATAAAAAAATATTTTTCAAGATTTTGATTTTGTTTGCTAATTTAAACTTAACTTATAGTAAGTACAGCTTTCTATAGTAGTAATAGTCTCAGCGCTAAATTGCGGACAGACGGACAGACGAACATGACAAAACTATATAAATCTATAAGGATTCCTTGTGGTCTACGGAGCTCTAAGAAGATAGATACACTATTACGGTAGCTAAACCAATATCTATAAATAGAAACTATTATATATCGTACTCGTACACTATACTTACAATATATCGGTCAGAACTCCCGCCACCAAAGTGGAGAGCAAAAGTTAGTTTGATACTAAAATTGTTAACTTAGATAGGTGGCTTGGAGGCATTCGAATTGGCTTTCAACTTTAAACAGGAAATAGGCAAAATTGTTAAGTGATAGTAATGCTTTTGTAAAGGATACATTAAAAAGAATAACTAATAATTTCTTTAGCATATAATACCTACAGAATCTTCCAAACTGGTAGTAGAGTCTACATAAATTCTTAAGGGTAAAGCAGTGCCCTGCCAAGTCAAGCAAAAACGCAGTACGGCTGTACCATCCTTTACTCGAAGCAGCTCAGGTTATTTTCGAACCCTTAACTTCTTTCTGAATAAAACTAGAAGCCTGAATTTGTTTGACTTTTTAAAAGTGCTGTTAACTACGCTGATAAATTAAATTAGAAATATAATATACTTAGTGAAAGTTTTGTGACTGAGTCCGGGGAAGTACTATCTTCGTGCTTATATTTGCCAAGCAGCATTTTTGTGTTTCGGTCTAAAGCAATGATTCCCAAAATGGTCTATATCGACTCCTAGGGGTCTATGACTACCTACAAGGGATCTACGTCAGCGATAGCGTCAGCGGGGTCCACGATAGTGGATCTCAACACATACACTGATAGTACCTATTATGGAATTTAGCGAGTAAATTTTTAATTTCTTTTCCATCGTCATACCTTGTGGAAAGGGGGTTCAGCACTGTTACCAATTTCCTAGCGAAAAAAAGAAACAGACTGGAACATCATTAGCCGAGGAGATCTAAGGTTAACCCTTACAAAATTGACGCCAAATGTTGATAATTTATTATTAAAATATCAGGTTCATCCTTCTCACTAAAATATTGACTTATTGCTTATGTTATTTTATTTATAGTTTACTTTATGTTTATTTAATGTTATGTATATTTTACACAACAGATTCAAAACAGGCATTTTTTAGGGACTTTCAAACATCACAAATCCCTGCGACTCGCTCGCAGTCCAACTGGTGGGGGTCGACCAACACTGAGCTTTCTAATGCGGGGTCGCCATTCCAGCACCTTGGGACCTCATCGGCTCTTCGAACTATGTGCCCTGAGATATGCTCGGAGTATTTTTGCGTGATCGAATCAGAAGTGAAGGTCATCAATTTTTCTTCTGTATCGTTACACTCTTGACAGAGTGATCGTGGTCGTCATTTGGTTGCGGTGGCAAGCCTCACTATCCGTCGCCATTCCTCCCGTAGTGTGGCTGTCCTAGAACATTCGTGGAGCGATCCATGGAGAGAGGGTTTTTACTTGGTCAGTCCAGCGCATGGGTGACCTGCCACGTGCTCTTGTGCCCTCCAGCTTTCCTTGCATCACAAGTCTCTCTATGGACGTGTCATCTTTTCTTGTAATATGACCAAAGAAAGTCAGTGTGTGATATTGGACTATGGAAGAAAGACGCTGTTTGATGCTCAGTTCTTGGAGGATTGAAATGTCGGAACTGTGTCTAGTATATGCCAAGCATTCCTCTCCAGCACCACATTTCTAGAGCGTCTATCTTTTGTTTCTCGCTTTCTCTCAGGTCAGGTCATCAATAATAACTATAAAACACAACAGTTACTCACATCGGTCGACTGCTGGCGCATCGTGAGCACTCGGCCGGCCCATGTGGCCGATCATCGCCGCTCGTCCGCCGCTACCGCGCACCGCATCTTATCTGTTCACAAACAAAGCCTCATCATCATCATCATCATCAACATCATCATCATCATCATCATCATCATCATCATCATCATCATCATCATCATCATCATCATCATCATCATCATCATCTTCTGCTGTGTTCTGGTCTAAATGTAGATATGGTTGACGGTGATAAAACCTGGATCATATAAGCTATACTAATAATATAAAGCTGAAGAGTTTGTTTTTTTACTTGAACGCGCGAATTTCAGGAACTACTGGTCTTATTTGAAAAATTCTTTCAATGTTAGATAGTACATATAACGAGGAAGGCTATAGGCTATATGTTATCCCCGTATTCCTAAGGGAACGGGAACTACGCAGGTGAAACCCTGCGGCGTCAGCTACTATAACCTATATCGGAGAACAAATTTTACATTATAGTCAAAAATTTTGTGCACGCGACTGACTACAGGACACATGCCTTACCTTTTGATAAGGTATTTAATCTAACCCTATCACTCTCAGAGCAAGCGGAATGTTCAAGCATAGACCCACTAACCCAGCATTGTTATCCAATGCTACTGTCTATCTTCTGTTGTAAACAACTAGTAATCGTATTTTCATAGATTATTTTTCTATAGTTTTAGTTAATATACGATTACCTTTTTATTGTTTACTGACCTAAAAAAAGGAGGTTCTATATTCGGCTGTGTATTTTTTATTATATGTCTAAATTACATGGCAATTTTTTTTTTATTAAGGAAATCATCATCAAGAACATATCAGCCGATGGACGTTCACAGCAAGACATAGACTTTTTGTAGAGACTTTATTTTTAACAAAGAAAATCGTACCTAATGTTTAATTTATAACAAACCGAACGATAAAATAAAACTTAGTGACCATGTTTGAGTTGTAAATTCTTGATGAAGGTTTTTCAAAATGATACATTATGTAAGTAGGCTCATTAAAACATCCACTGTGTATACGTGAGTTGGTTTATCGAATGAATGATTAATAGAATTCGGAATGGCCCGATGGCTGTGCTCGAGAGCGGCCCGGCGCTAACAGTCGGTTTATATGATTCTATTACTTCTCCAATGACCCATTTTACGTCGACGACCAAAACGAAAAGGTGATACAAATCTTGTGCAAATGTAATTGATAAAATATACATTGGCAATATTCCTTTTCTGTAAGTGAAATCTCGTTCGTTATCAACCCACATTTGGCTCACTGCTGAGCTCGAGTCTCCTCTCAAAGTGAGAGGGGTTAGGCCAATAGTCCACCACGCTGACCCAATGCGAATTGGCAGACTTCACATACGCAGAGAATTGAGAAAATTCTTTGGTATGCAGGTTTCCTCACGATGTTTTTCACCTTCACTGTTTAAGACACGTGATGTTAAATTTCTTAAAATGCACACAACTGAAAAGTTGGAGGTGCATGCCCTAGACTGCATTTGAACCCACACCCTCCGGAATCGGAGTCAGAGGTCAAATCCACTGGGCTCTCATGGCTCATTATCAACCTATTTGAGCGGCATAGGTTTATTATACTGTTTTTCACTAAATTATACTTTTTACTGTTGAACAAAATTAAATAATACAATAGTACTTTTTCAGCATCAGAATGTATTATACAAATTATTATATTTTTCAGTAATGAATGCTAAGTGGTGGGAGGATAGAAATAGAGCATCTATCAATCGTATTAATACTATAACCTGAAAAACACACGCACGCACACATACACACATACACACACACACACACACACACACTTTAATTTTAACTTTAATTTTGTAATGTTCATTTAGATTTTGATATTTCTGTACTAGCTATGGAAGAGCGGAGCCTTCTAATACAGAAGTAGTTTTACTACTCCTAAAAGAAGGTTCCAAACTCGCACTAATTTATGTAAATTTAGAAAGTGAAATAAACGATTTTTATTTATTTATTTTATTTTATAACGTTTCGCTGATGTGTGAACTCGACCTAAGCAAAACTTAGTTGAGGTTGAAACTACTTGAAACCTGACCCACTCGATGTTATATCAAATTATATCTGCCTGGAACGGAAATGTGGTGAAATTAAATTTTGCATATTTCCACGAAAATGCGTCGCGGAAAACTCCTGGACAACGATTTGCGGTCGCCGGTTTACGTGGTAAACCGGAAGGAACAATTAGTTTAAAATAAACATGGTCTCCAACAAATTGGTGTGTTCAAAATGTGCTTTCTTTTTAGCCGCATTGCAGTTGCTTTATGTTTTTGCGGTTTTATACAATATGCAAACACCGGCCTACTCACCGGCCAATTCTCTCGGGAGATTCATTTGCATAGAAATTAGTACAAACCGCTAGCAGCGCGGGAAAAAAGGCTTCAATTTTCTCGAATAACTCGTGATTTTTTACACTTTTCAGGGTACCGTAACTCAGAATTGACAAACGAACATTATTATCTTAATACTAGCTGACGCAGCATGGTTTGACCCGCGTGGTTTCCGTTCTCGTAGGAATACGGGTATAATATACAGCCTATAGCCTTCCTTGATAAATGGGCTATCTAACATTGAAAGAATTTTTCAAATCCGACCAGTAGTTCCTGAGATTAGCGCGTTCAATCAAACAAACAAACAAACTCTTCAGCTTTATAATAGTATTATAGATATAGACAATAATTCATACTTATTACATATACATTATACTTGCAAATTGAGAGCTATACTATGAACGAGTAACATAGGATAAACGCCTACGTTCGTACAAATATAGGGACTACGCAGATAAAACCGCAGGGTCCCACATGTCTGTAAAAAAACTGTAATTTTTTCATACTTCGCTCAGTAACAATAATGTCAAATTAAAAAACTTGAAATGTTGTTACTTTTGCACATACTCGTACCTACTTATTAATTTTCTTGAGTTGTGGGAGAAACTCTCTCAATATCTTGAAGAAAAATAGGTATTCTTGGGAAACGGCATTGACGTAGATATATGGGAAAAGGCCGTATATTATGAAAATAACATGACATGGACCGGCATCCTCCGATTTAGCAATGACGACGCATAATCGTAACAAATGACGTCACATTAATTTTATTGAAGCCTCATATTTTATTGTCTGCCTTTATCCCGGAGAAGTATTATTGGACACAAACATGTAAAATTAACATCTAGTAAAAAGTAGTAAAGTTGTCTAGTAAGTAACACGTAGTAGTATAAATAAATTACAATTATTATGATCTTACTACTTCTTTTACAGTCCATTACTATCTACCTAATTTACCGTTAGTAGCTTCATCTTGATGAGTACCTTTTTTGTTCACGAAAATTCTTAATTTTGGTAGCTACCAGGTATCTGTCATACACTCACAGGGATATATCTGTCATACACTCAGTATTTCTTATTTCCTAGCTACCTAAATTAAGAATTTTCTGATATAAAAAAGTTAAACGTCTTAACATGAAGCAACTCACGGTAAATTCGCATGACTGTTATTAATTGTGTATTACATTTATTTCTTACAAATTAATTACATTACAATGGCTCTCAGTATAAATTAATTAATTAATTAATTCACACATCAAACGGTAAAGGAAAAGCATCTTGAGTAAACCTGCATACCTCAGAATTTTCTTAATTTAATACGTGCGTGAAGTCTGCCAATCCGCATTGGGCCAGCGAGGTGGACTATTGGCCTAACCCCTGTTATTCTGAGAGGAGATTCGAGCTCAGCAGTGAGCCGAATATGGGTTAATAACGACGACGACGAATGCCTCTCACTATAAAGGATAATATAGATATAATATAATTTTCGAGAAGTTTTGAAAATGGGTAAACTTATAGATTTTGAGGTGCTCTTTTCGAATTTTCATTTTGTTATTAATTAATTTTCAAAATACTCCGGAAACTTTCCAGGCAAACTTAACAACTGATTGGAATATATAATTTCCACAAAATACCTCGCCGTACAATACAAAGCTAAATATCTCTGTGCAGAGTTTTACAAGGCTGTTTTTATAATTGTGCGGTATAATTGGTTTCACCGTGTATTTTTTACGCTGGCATGAAAGAGATTTTCAGCGAAACTTTTGTGAATATTTCTTGTACGTATTCAGTCATTACTCGTATCATGGCAATTTAAATATTTTTCTAAATTTATTAATTGACTAAATCAATACATTTAATAAAATTGAAGAAGAAGAAGCCTGTGATTTCAAAATAGCTGTGTCTTTTATTTATTTTTGTCTGTCTGTCTGTTGGTTTGATTGGGCTGATCTTGAAAACGGCTTTCCCGGTTTTAATGGGACTTTCACTGGAAGATAGAAGAGGTTATTGATCAACATTTAGGTTACTCTGTATCCCGGAAAAATATATGCTTCCCGTTCATGAAAAACTGAATTTCACACGTACGAAGGGTGTCCGCTGTAAATCATATAATGGCTGAAGAATGAAATGTTGTCCTGTCATATTTTTATATGAGATTTGGGATTTTACATTTTTTTTATTTTCAATAAAAAAATACTTTCTTTAAATTTAACATACTTTGTAATTCTTAATTTTAATTTATATATTTTATACGTTATTTTATTGTACGAAATATAAGAATATCTGCAGCCAAATTGAAATAAATTAATCTTTTTTCATGTATAATAAATATTGTGTCTCTTAAACAGTATCCACGTACTCAAAAATTCATTATTATGTAATTGTATTATTCCAGGTACCTTTTTTTTTAAAAATGCAAAAGTTCTGAGCTTTAACAAGCTCTAAGTTGCTGCAAAGAGTTCGTATCTATCTGGTCTATGTAATATTGTTCCTTCGTAAAACATAAGAACAGTGCTTCAAAGTTTTAAACTAGTTTATCTTTTCAATATGATAACGAAGAAGAATATTTTATTACCAACCTTAAGATAAAGTTTTTTAGTTATACTAAATGAGAAAAAACAGTTACACAAAGATCCGATGGCCGTTAGGGTCCCAAGGTGATAGAATGGCGACCCTGCATTAAAAACGCAGTGTTGGTCGATCCCCCACCAGGAGGACTGACGACATCAAGCATTGTGATGTTTGGAAGTCCCGACAAATGGCCTATGTCCTGCAGTGGACGTCCATCGGCAAATATCTTGACTAATATCTTATGAATTACGAAGACACACCACTTTGCCTATAAGAGAGGAGGTTTGGAGCTTCAACCCACCACGTTGCTCAAATCCTGCGCTTAGGATAATTGACACTATCACGATCACAATCCGATGTTAATGGCAATTACCGGAATCGAAGGCTTAATGCGTGCTTTCAAAATAGGATGATTTAACCCTACCATAACTTCCCAACTCCGGGCTGAGAATTTTCTCTGAGAATTTCTTGGATGAAGGAATGTTTCTTAGCCTAACCCAGGATTCGAACTAAGGATCTCATGACGATGCTTTGACAGACTATACACCTACGAGGAAAGTTACTGTAAATTAATGATAAGCTCATCATCCTATCAACCGATGGACTTTCACTGCAGTATACAGGCCTTTTGTAGGGGCTTCCAAACATCACGATCTTGAGCCGCTGGCATCCAGCAAATCCCTGCGACTCGTTTAATATCGTCAGTTCACCGGGAGAGTCGATGAACACTGCGCTTTCTAGTGGGTCATCCATATCAGCACCTTGGAAGAATAATATAGCTCTTGTAATGTTTATCACAGAGTAATCTTTAGTTGTTTTATTCAAAGAACCAAACAATCCACCAAAGACGTTATCTTATTGGATTATGAGCTAGCGATGACTGTTTATTGTGTTTCCGCTAGCAACTTGTTTTCTAAACCGGCGGTAGAATTACCGGAATCGCTAGGATCGTATTAGATATTATTTTCAAATAGCGGAGCATCTGAAAAGCTGTTTTCTTGAAACATTGTTTTCAATAGTTTAATTTTACCTATTCATAGACGACTTTCATTAGCTTTCATTAAGTTTTTGCCTAGTTATTCTTACGTCTCTTTCTTACTCACTTGGGGATGTACTAACATTGCTATAGGTAGGTATATGTTCCGGTCTAGAGTAGATACAGCAGCCGATTAATAAAAAATATTTAATTGCATAATATCAGCAAAACTAGTGTTTTAGGATGTTTTCATAATTCGGGTTTCTATCCATGGTTTATGAAACCATCGTTACAGAGTAGCGCTACAAGTGAGTGTTGTTATACTGCGAATTATAAGAATAACCTGCTAGGTTTAAAACAACGCTTACGCCACAATAGTCGTGAAAGCTATCAAAATGCTGAGCTATTAAAACGCCTTTGTAAAAGCAAAATAAATTGTGTATATTGTATTATGCAGACGGCCGATCCTTTTTCGCCAAATGAAATAAAATATTCACGATTGTATTATTGACGTCAAGCTCACAGCTTCACCGTTTCGAATGTTGGTATTTTTTTTTCCATTCTACCTGCAGATATTATTCCAAATTCTTTAACAAGTTACAGGGCTGCGATTTCATCTCATAGTATGTAGCTATCCAATTTAATATTGTAGGTATTGTAGGTATTGATGGCAGAGAAAATCAAAAATAATTTTTTTCTAAACTAGCTCAGGTCCAGACATAGAATTGAACTAGTTATCATTTGCAGCTTTAGTGAATTTAAAACAACACAATTATGCATGTTAATTATATCAAAATATACGATATAGTTTATGTAAATAGGTTTTTATTATTACAGTATAATTTACTGGGCCCCAATACCTCCCTCAAATTTGAACCAAATGAATATTTTCATTTGAAATTTTGGATGTTTTCACACCTATTGACAATTCCCATGGCTATGGTTTTAGATTGAATTATATTGTACCTAACAAAACATGCGTATTAATGATCTAAGAGATCTTTCGTAGCAACTTCGCGCGACTGAGAACATTCTCAATTATCCCAAAAAAAACATATTGAATGTGAATTATTTTTCGATTGCCACGATCTTTGTTAACAATCTTCGAAAGCCACAATGGTTCGTAATCTATTGCACTCACAGGTTAATGAGATGACCAACTTTCAGCTTTTTTAAAATGACTAGCGGCGAATTTAGTTTTTTACAAATCCCTCGGGAACCATGGATTTTTTGGGGATGAAAAGTAGCTTTTGCGTTAATCCAGAGTAAAAATCCATTTCCATTCCAAATTTCAGCCAAATCGGTTCAGTAGCAGCAGCGTTAAAGAGTAATAAACATCCATACAAACTTTCGCGTTTAGGAATAGTAATAGTAATAGTGACAATGAAGGTCTTCACTGGCTTTCGTTGTAAAAATTGTTCTATGGATTTTTTTATACTTTTAAGGTTTATTGGAGTATTCTATCATAGCACGGCGGCTTCATTATTTTAATCCGATTGTACCGTCGAAAAGCTTCTAGGTATTAAAAAATAATAAAACAAGTCGAGCGTCAATTTAAAATACTTGAGTTTAGCTTCAGTGGACTTTGCAAAACATTTTATACGGACGGAGAGATTTTGAAGGGCTAGGATTAGGTAAAAACCCAGAATACCGCCCCTATGTATTCCGAATGGGACAAATACAATTGTAGAAATGTTCAAGTTTTATGTAAGCCCTCTCGCAATAAAGTCTTGGGCTTTTAGTAAAACAGTCAAAGCTCGCGCGAACCCTTTTAGATACATCATATAAAGGATTTGCCTATTCTAAGAATATATTATCACATGGTGTAAATTCTTATATTTTAAATCAACAAGCTTAGATGGTTTAGGCACGGAGAGAGGATGCATAAAAGAATACCTAACAAAACGGATTTTTAATGAAAATCTTGGAAGGGGAAATCTTGGACCAGTCTATCTCAATAAAGGCCAGGTCAAGAAAAGGTGGAGAATGAAGAAATCAAGGGACATATACGAGGGTCGTAGGAAGGGAAGTGGACAAAGACTTGGTCTCTGCACCCATATTAGGTAACTTCCTTAGTTATAGGTACGCTTTTTTTTTTATTCTTTACAAGTTAGCCCTTAACTACAATCTCACCTGATGGTAAGTGATGATGCAGTCTAAAATGGAAGCGGACTAACTTGTTAGGAGGAGGATGAAAATCCACACCCCTTTCGGTTTCTACACGGCATCGTACCGGAACGCTAAATCGCTTGGCGGTACGTCTTTGCCGGTAGGGTGGTAACTAGCCACGGCCGAAGCCTCCCACCAGCCAGACCTGGACAAATTAAGGAAATCTCAATCTGCCCAGCCGGGGATCGAATCCAGGACCTCCGTTTTGTAAATCCACCGCGCATACCACTGCGCCACGGAGGCCGTTTACGCTTAAGGTAAACAATAAAATTCAGTAAACAATATAAATCCTTGGTTGCTATAGTAAATTGAACCAATTAATTAAATATTATTGATTTATTGACTCGTAATTAATTTTATCAATGTTTATTAATCGTGAAAGCCTTTTTGTTGAAACACAAACCCTCGTCCAAGTAAAATTTAATTATTAAATAATTATACACCCCAAAGCTTTTAATTGACTTCATTGATCTTTGTGGGGGTATATACTACCACGTAAGTAAGTATTTTACGTATGTACGTAAGAAAATACTGTGTAATAATGTTTTATTTTTAAGCAATATAATACTTTGTGTATATAAACCGTAATCATAGCGACAGGACTCTTTTCATATGGGATAGGAATTTGGAGCTTATAGACTCACCACGATGCTCGGTGTGATGTACTCGTATATTAAGATATTTGATTATATATCGATGACCATGTGATATCAATGATAATATGTAACGAGACGGGTAACAGTGACAGTGATTGCCCCATTATTTTGTGGTAGAGGAAACACCTCGAGCAGGTCCCAGGACTTATGAACTTGGATGTAGGTTTATAGAATCCTTTCAGAATGCATACAATACTCACCTTCCCTGCCGACATGTTCTCCATGCCCACACTAAAAAAAATATGATCAATAATTACAACACAAAACATTATTGCACAAATTCCCTAACGCGAGTGGCAGCGTTACGGTGTCCACGCTGTCTAACAAACAACTGAGCTCTAGTCATCAAATACCCTCTTATTTATGCCAACCAACACTGATACAAATAATGAATGTTAACACCAGCCGTAATCGAGGAACTTGTAACAAATACCCTGGGCCTGTCGCTATACGGCACGTAAACTAGTGTGTAACACCACTAACTTCCTAACTCTGCTCTTGACAGAAAGAAAAGCTAAATGTTTGTCAAGCTCAAACTTAAAGCCTAATGACACGAAGCCGCGTAAGGTAACCAATAACCTAACGCAGCAGTTAACAAATAAAATTAAGACTTCA
The DNA here is from genome assembly GCF_947172395.1 of Bicyclus anynana. NCBI lineage: Eukaryota > Metazoa > Arthropoda > Insecta > Lepidoptera > Nymphalidae > Bicyclus > Bicyclus anynana. Next base: position 10,532,509 of record NC_069094.1, on the reverse strand, counting down.
AAATAAATTAAATTTTTATTTTTAAAGTAAAATTTTTCTTTTGAAAGTTCTGCTTTGTTAGTTTGCGGAATTCATAGCTGAGCTCTTTTAGGTGGTAATAATAATAGGAAGAAACTCTCTTTTGAGACAGGTCAACTTGTATGTGATCAAAAGCGAAATGTTTCAATGATATTCTTTACAAATACCAACCTAACTTTTCTCGAAGTCTTTTACTTTTACTACACTTAGTCACCAAAGTATTTTGCTGTTTTCTTTACAAAATGCTATGTACTTACTGAACCTGCAGTAGATATTTAAACTACATTCGTACATTTTATATATTTTCGGGAATATCCTATCTATAAGGTCTTACGAGTACTATAATAAATAGTTGATTTAGCTGCAAATCACGAGAACAGTGGTAAGCGCGGTGGATTTACAAGATGGAGGTCCTGGGTTCGATCCTCGACTGGGTCGATTGAGGTTTTCTTAATTGGTCAAGGTCTGGCTGGTAGAAGGTTTCGACCACGGATAGTTACCACCCTACCGAAAAAGACTTACCGCCAAGCGATTTAACGTTCCGGTACGTTGTCGTGTAAAAACCGAAAGGGGTGTGGATTTTCATACTCCTACTAACAAGTTAGCTCGCTTCCATCTTAGATTGCATTATCACTTACCATCAGGTGAGATTGCAGCTAAGGTTGTAAAGTTAAGTTGTAAAGAATAAAAAAGAAACTACTGGTACGGCCTTATTTATAAACGTGGATTAAGATCATCAAACTACTTTCAACAGTCCACTTTACTTTGGAGGAAATAGAGGTTTAAATAAAACCTAATCCACGTTTATAAGTAAGGCCGTACCTAAGAGTAATTCTTGTGATTTGCAGGCTTGTTTATGAATATGGGGATAATGTTTAATGCAAAGCCATTTTGTCTTTCTAGGGAACGGGTAGAGTAGGTTTTGGGGTATGAGTAGGGAAGAAGTGCACATAAGCCAAAAGGAAATTTGACCGGGTCCGCTAGTCCGTTTATAATTTTAAATTCCGTCAATATATATTTTTGAACAGTGGCCGTAATGTACTAACATTACGGCCTGTAGATTAAAACACGTTAAGCCGATTATCTCAATCATTAATTTACACTAACAACTCATAATGGACCTTATCGATTGTGGGGAATAATGGTTTATCATAATTAAGAATAAACAATAAACATTTTATAATTATAATTAATTTAATTAATTAATTGTTTTTTATTATGCCATAAAAAACAACACTTGTAAATGTAGCCATTCTCGCAATCAGTTATTCGACCGCAAAAAGTTGTGATATCCATGTAATACCAAGTCGATGCAGATAAGAAAAAAACTACCATCTAATTGTTCACCCATAGGCAAGGTACCCACGCTGGCGCTGTTACCTCTCTGGATGACAAGACTTATCCTTTGGTCCAAACGTCGCCTGATGCATGAATTAATTAATTTTAAAAGAATGATTGAACATTCTTCTTTCATTGCCTCAATATTTTTTTCAAAAAAATTTCGTGTTAAAAATGATGTTGATTGTAGAACTTTGTGTTAATTTTAAGATTATTGTACTTGAAAAACACTAATGTGTTTTCATTATTTCAGAGTTAAAATAGCCTGTAAAAAAGTGTTTTTCGCGACATAGTTTTATTGAATCAAATAGACAACATATTAACACTCAAACCATTATTATGAACTCTGAATCTATTCGACCCTTCAATACGCATTGTTTTAGAGTGATATCAGACTAGCGTATTTTTCGTTTCAGCTTACGCGCTTACACGCGCGCTACATTACGCGCTTCTAAAAACCGGACTCGCTTAAACAGGCATATTTCGTTGTGTTCGCTCGAACCAGTAAGCTCGTGTTAGTATCAACATGGATTCCGAAGGCGGCTGGTTACTCGCGGCTCGCGCTTAAACGAGCTTAGGATCGTGTCAACGCTCGTACGAGTTGAGCGTGTGTCAAAAAGTGCGCGCGCGCGCATGTCTACGCGCCTACATGCGGTTCCAAAAACGAGCTCATACGCGCGTACAAAACGCTAGTCTGAAACCGCTCTTAAGCTCACAATAATGTGATTCACGTTGCGAGAGCGCCGAAGAGAGTATGCTCCAGCTGTTGTGTAATTATGCTGCCTGGCGAGAGGTAAATTTTTTCTTCAAAATGCCTTCACTCGCCTTCGAAATAAAACGTTTAGAGCTCCGGCGAGTTTATTGTTTTACAACGTTAATTATTTTGAAAGCAACACTTTTTTCATCTTTTGTAGTCAACGGTTTATATTATACTAGTAGTTTTTCACGTTGCTATGATTCCGACACACTTGAAACTAGCTGAACAATTAGTGGATTGGAAAATACGATTATTATTTATCAGGGAGACAGAATCGAGACCGAAACGAGACTGAATCCGGTAAGTGGCACAAATATGCCTCTCTGACTGAAAGTTACATATTTGTACCTTTTGCCGTGGAGACCCTTGGGCCAAAAAATTTCATCGAATCGTTTCACTGCGGCTAGTTGCCTCGACTGATGACAGAAGAGCTGGATCATTTTTTGCTCAAAGGATCAGCCAGGCTGTCCAGCGCGGAAATGTAGCCAGTATTCTTGCCACCATTCCACGTGGGCATGATTTGTAAAGTTATAAGAATAAGTTAGCATAAGTTCCTTGTTTTATTCTTTCTCAATAAAAAAAATAACTTAAATTAAATTAACTTATCCTAATAACTATACAAATCATGCCCACGTAGAATAGTGGTCGCATTTCCGGCTGCCATTGGGCAAAAAATTAACCAGCCCTCCTGTCACTAGTCGAGGCAATTAGAAATTTTTCGGCACTGCGGCTCTATGGCCCAAGGGTCTCCACGGCAAAAGGTACAAATATGTAACTCTCAGTCAGAGAGGCATACTTGTACCACTTATCGGTTTTAATTACATTGAAAACAGCACTTTATACTTTTTGCAGATATTACATAATACATTAAATTACGATTATTGCATTAGAGCTCATTAGAGTTAATTCCTTTCAAAGCTTAATGAACTTTTTTAAGTTTAATTTTCCGTTAGAGCCTCTCTTAGTCGTAAAGTCTAAAGTGGTTTGTGTACTCGTATGCAAACAGTCGCGTAGTTAATTTGGTTAACCCAAACTAATCAGTTTAATTATAAACCCTGCGATCTTACGTCTGAGAGCTTGCTAATTACTGGGTTTAACAGTTACTTAGCTAACGAATGCCGCCAATTTGTGCGCTAAACGATCCCTACCCACTTTTCATAATAACTGTGAGATTTAATGTTCGAGATTAAACTTTATAGCACCTTGTATTAATTTTGTTTGCACTTCAGATAGTACATAGACGTGCGGTGTGATAATAATATAGATAGATAGATAGATATGCACACCACAATGACAAATACAAGAGAAAATAAAACATATCAAGAAGAGATCAGCAAACAAAAGGCGGCCTTATCGCTAAATAGCGATTTCTTCCAGTCAACCTTCGGTTAAGGAAAATTTAAGGGCATCAGCAGGTGGCGTAAAAAAAATAACCATAGTATTAGTACATATACATACAAATAATTTACATCATATAATAATGAATATAATACATATCAAAATATACTAACAAATACATTATGAAGTCATATTGAAGAGAAATAATAGATACAGATCTTTGTCTCATCCTTACTGCAACAGATAGTGAGTCAGAACGTTTTAATAATATACTAGAATCTATTCGTACGATTCTCGTACGTAGTTCGAGCAACCTGTAGCCATTTCAATTGACTGCGCTTACATGCCCATACGAATTGAGGGTATCTGTCATTTTTATGGTTATTATTTCTTTCTGTACCTATGCGAGCTGTGTGTTATGCCATAGACATCATTACTGCTTGCAAATTCCGAGTCCTGGTAGTGTACATAATTGATTGAGTTGTTACATGCTTATATAAATAAATGAAAAATCTATAATAATATAATAAAGCTGTAGAATTAGTTTGTTTGCTTGAACGCGCTAATCTTAGGAACTACTGCTCCGATTTGAAAAATTAGATAACCCATTTATCAAGGAAAGCTATAGGCTATATAATATCCCCGTATTTCTACGGGAACCGCGCGGCATTAGCTAATATTATAATAATATAAATAAATTGATTGAACACCAAATAAATAGTTTTTCAAGGACGACTTGAAGGCACCACGTAATTGAGTCCTTTTAAGATAATATAATGATGTTGTTAAAGTCAAAACTTCGGAAAATTTTTATTTATGGTTGTGTTCCTCAGTGGTCACTAACTATTAGCCTGTATCTAATGCTCAGAGTCACACAGCGGGCGATGAAATTAGCTATGCTCGGAGTATCTCTGCGTGATCAAATCAGAAATGAGGAGATCTGCAGTAGAACCAAGGCACCGATATGGCTAAACGAGTCACGAAGCTGAAGTGCCAATGCACATAGTTTGAAGAGCCGATCGACGTTAGGGCCCCAAAGTACAGGAATGGCAACCCCGCATTAGAAAGTGCAGTGTTGATCGATCCCTCACTGGTGGACTGACGACATCAAGCGAGTCGCAGAGATTTGCTGGCATGCAGGCGGCTCGGGATCGTGATGTTTGGAATTCCCTAAAAAAGGCCTATGTCCTGTAATAGACGTCTTTCAGCTGATAGAATGATGATGATTATGAATGTGACCAACAATATTCTTACATATCGTTAAATTAGGAGGAAACGGTAACATTATCACTAAGCCCAAAGCTACGCGTAACGACATATATGACACGACAAATATCTATAACATAAAGGCGAACATTGAAATAAGTACATACTAATAAGCTATATTGAATCGTTCGAAACACTTCAGATTATATATATTCGCATTCATTCGATCTCAATAGGCAATATCGTTCGCTTGTATCGCTCGGCGTCTACCAATAACGACTGTTTGAATCAAGGTCGTTAATCATGTACAATATATGAAGATAATCTTTTAGTTACAAATTCGAATCGTCATCATCATCATCATCTCAGCCGATGGACGTCCACTGCAGGACATAGGCCTTTTGTAGGGACTTCCAAACATCACGATACTGAGTCACCTGCATCCAGCGAATCCCTGCGACTCGCTTGATGTCGTCAGTCCACCTGGTGGGGGGCCAACACTGCGCTTACTAGTGCGGGGTCGCCATAGCAGCACTTTGGGACCCCAACGTCCATCGGCTCTTCGAACTATGTGCCCAAAAAAAAAAAACAAAACACAAACATGAAAATTTTGAAATACCCACGAAGGTCATGAACTTATTACTAAAGAGACACTCTCGATCAAGTCATCAATTTTCTCTTTCAGTGCGCTTTCATCTGAGACCCAACTCGAGCAGACATTCGGTTCTTCCCTACTTTCACATCCCACAACTTTTGAACGGCTCAAGCGATTTTCATCAAAAATGTCTAAGAACACTCGCACATAAGTCACCTTTAATACAAAAAAAACTAAATTAAAATTTCTTCATCCGTGTCTATGGTGCCACAGACAGACTGACAGACAGACAGACACTTCAAACTTACAACGCCCCTCTAGTTGCGTCGGGGGCTAACAAAATAGAAAAGGATTAAACAAATAAAGTAACGAAAATATTATCCTTTTAGCTACTCGTACCTTGTACTCGTACAAACAAGCCACAGGGGCTGAAATAGTAGGGTCGTTACAGGGAATTGCTTTCGGAACTATCACAAGCAATAAAATGTCCTCGTAAATTTGCGTAGTTCTAGTATCCTAGCCGAAAACATCGCAAAAACATCCCTCTCTTATAGAACCAACTATAACATTGAACTTTGTCGTTTGTAAAGATTGATTAAATATTTGCTTTAGATTTACACAGCTTATTATGTAGCTTATAGTCATCATTATCAACCCATATTCAGCTCATTGCAGAGCTCGAGCATCCTCTCAGAATGAGAGGGGTTAAGCCAATAGTCCACCACGCTGACCCAATGCGGATTGGCAGACTTCACATACGCAGATAATTAAGAAAATTCTCTGATATGTTTCCTCACGATGTTTTTCCTTCACCTTTTGAGACACGTGATATTTAAATTGACATGTCTACTGACACTTCAAAATTAGATTTCGTATCTATCTCTCTCTATCGAACACGATATTATAGAAATTCTATGAATGCCACTGAGAAACGACGCGTAGCGTGAGCGTATCAAACACGTTTCGCTTGCGAGTAGTTTAATGGAAGAACGGCCTTATAAGAGTACAACAGTCATTACAGAATATTGTTACTGTAGACAAGGTTCAAGGTGTCATCGTAACGCAATGCTAGTTCCTACTAGTACAGGTATTGGTCAATATCAATAAATAATAGATTATCAAATAACTTTTCCCTATAAGGCGACAGAGCACGCTGCCATTAGCTTAGTGCAATTTTCGGAATCATAAAGAAAATTAGGTTTTAAGTTTCAAATTATCATTCAGGACAGGATGCCTAAGAGGCTTACAGTAATGGAAGCGCCGATCCGGGTACAAGCTTCTCGCACAAACGAAATTGAATTTTCCCCAATAAAAGCTACACCCAATTTTCTTATCACGTAACATTACCCGCATTTCGTATATGTTTCGCTTATTGCTCCTCCAAAAATTTTATATTAAAAAAATTATTAAACAAATGAACTTTAACATGGAAATGAGTGCTCACCAATAAAATATACAACTAAAGAACTATGTTAAAAAATATAGAATAACATTAATTAAGAACGACAGTTCAAGACTGTTGACTATAGACTGTAAAGCAACGAAGATTCAGAGCGTAACTACTAGTAACTATATCAATTTTGTCGTCAATCGTCATGTTTTTTTTGTTTTTTTTACGTAAAACTCACGAAATTACCTACGCGTTGCTTTAACTCTAAGTTACTGAAATCACTTATTAAATAAAACTTGCTGCAATATTATGGTGTATTCAGAGGATGTGTTCAATAATAATCCCAACTTAATAAAAGTAATAGGGAATCAGGAAATTCTCGTATTATACCATGTGTTATTTCTACAACTGAAATCTTGTATGGTAATGTTGTTTAACCTGAAAAGTGAACCTGAAAATGGCCATCAAGGAATTAGACAAACAAGTAGGTAATATGCCTGAAAAACCATAATTCTCTTTTGGATGTGATAGGTACAAACCTATATCATATTTTATTTATTTTATGCGCCCGGCCGAATTGTTTTTATCTTCCTTTTTTTTTCTTTCTGCCACAGCGTTTTATCTTATGTACCTACGTAGGAAATATTATAGTGCACTTAGTATGTGCGCTAGCACAGGTGCTTTTTTCCTATTCCAATGGGACAGCAGACCGACACGACCTGTGAAAGATCAGGCTTTACGTGCTCTCCGAGGCGCGGAGGTGATTTTTCTTGTAAGGAAATCCCAATAACGTATTTTTTTGTTTTCCCCGGATTCGAACCCTGGGCCTCTGGAATGAGGCAGTTATATGTATACACAGTTACTATATTGTGCGTATATTGTTTTAGATAGGCAATGTTTTGAAGTTCGTACCAACAATCGAGTTCTATCGACCTCAATTTTATTCACCTGCATTTCAACGTTCAGGATTATTGACGCCGCTAATAGGAACGGTGCACATGTGACAATACAGTCGGATTCCCAAGAGATCTCTTCCGTTGCGCTGAAACTCGGCCACCGTAACCGGAAAGCCAAACACGTACGGGTAGATATTACTCGTGTATTCCACTTTGCTGTGCGCTAGCTTCGCTAACGTATTAAAGCTAAGTATTTTATGAGCGCTTTAATTACTCCTTTTGCTGCGAGCTATATTGGACTATCTACTTATATTACGAAATACCTGGTACGTTTTTTACAGTTCTATGTTCTTTATTGCGTTCTAAATGTACCTAAAGGGTAAAACTGTAGTTTACCCAACCCAAAGTTACCCGTTGGGTTGGTAACTGTTAGTAAAATGTCTGTTTTAATAAAGACAAAAATTGCAATTGCACGTTGTAGAGTCAACATCTCCTGAGGATGCTCCGGTTTCGGGGTGAAACGTACGTAGAGAGTATTTTGTCGGACCTGGGTGACGTTGTCGCATGGGTTCGCCGAATTTTCGCGGATGATAGCAAAATAAATAAATCATTATATAATCATGATGAACTTCCGCAAAGTAACGCCTGCTTCTATCCAATATTTAATATGTTTTTAACTAAAAGATAAAACTTTTCATATTTCTTACAAATTAATTCCGACTCACGGATAGTCGGAATTAGTTGAATTAATTTGTAAGAAAAATAAAAAGTTTTTATTTTTTAGATAACACTCGGAAGAAAGGCGAGTGTTACAAGGATAATCTTGCATTTAATACGTAAAACGTGGCTACGTCATTATTATAAGGAAGCGTATAAGGGACACATTTTAAGACCTATTTACAAATGAAATATTATTTAACGTTTTTAATTAATTTTCGGTAAAGTATATAACACCAGAATTATGGCAAATACTCCCGAGCACCCTGTATATTTATTATTTTTAATTGATAAAATCTAACCAGTTTAGATAGTAGTGGGTCCCCTTTTGTACTAGTGCCCTTGGTTACCTAGTTACGCCACTGCTTTGAACAAGCGTGTATTGAGTTTACACAAAAAACATCTTATTTCTCAAGAAATAACGTATGTAAACAATGAAATCCACTTATTTCGGACAATGGAAAGTAATGTTTGTGTTTACAATCGTGGACGTGATCCATCAAAGTGAGGACGTACTCAGAGGGTTCAGAATTGTGAAGAAAGGATCCTGTTAAAGGGAAAATAAATTGAAGCAAAATGAGAATGAAACTGCAATAAAGCAAGTGGGTAAGAGAGATTTTTCTTAAAAAATCGACTTCAGTTTTTTTTTATATTTTTTTATTATGGAACACGGTTACAACTCACATACGCGTTCACAACTTTAATTTTAAGTTTTCGAATAATTATTATCACCATTATCTTAAGTTTAATATTACCTGACGTTTCGGAAGAGCTTGTAAACTAAGCCTATTTGAAATAAATGAATTTTGACTTGACTTGGCTTGACATGATTCAACGTCAGTATAGACCCGATCGCCCGACTAGATTCGAACCCATACGGGGCCCTTGGTCATGAGCTGGCCCGTGCAACACGGCTCGATCCGAATAGCCGTAAGTGAGCTTTAGCTGTGTTTTATAATAAATTATGAATAACACTCACGATTAAGTGAGACGAGTAACCGCAACAAAACAGAAAATATACTCCTATAAGGTTATAAATATAAAATTTATAAAGACTATTTTATACGGAAAAAAAAAACTTTGTATAAACAAACAATATTCCCCGTATTTTCAGTGTAAAACCTACACAGTAATTATTTCCTTTTAAATTGCCCTGACATCACCGACTATCGGGCCGATGACGATAAAAATTGTTTCACCTTCGTTTCCAATAACCGGAGCTTATGTGATTACCATTACGAATGCTTGCCGACATTCACTACATGAAATTTATTTACTGTACCGGTTTTCAATTGCTATAAAAATGTAGTATGTAATACCCAGCCGAATTCATTGTATTTTTTAGCCGTCCATGGCACGACGGTTACTACGTAAAAGAATTTCAGCTTTAGGAAAACTGGCATAATCACCATGTATATCCCGTAAACAAAATTATTGGCTACGAATGTAAAATATTTTAAAATACTTAAGTGATCTCCAAGAACCTAAAACGTAACTTCATTCGACATTTCGTATGCTTTTATAATAGGAAAATAGGCATAATCACCATGTATGTAATATCCCGTAAACAAAATTATTGGCTACGAATGTAAAATATTTTAAAATACTTTAGTCATCTCCAAGAACCCAAAAACGTAACTGCAACTTTCGAATGCTTTTAAGTGGTAAAAGAATTCTCAAAGGCAGTTCAATACATACAGAGATTAACCGCTACAACCTCGTGCTAGTTACAACGAATCTTTTTTTTATCTATACAAGTTAGCCCTTGACTACAATCTCACCTGATGGTAAGTGATGATGCAATCTAAGATGGAAGCGGGCTAACATGTAAGGAGTAGGATAAAAATCCACACCCCTTTTGGTTTCTACACGACATCGTACCGGAACGCTAAATCGCTTAACGTCTTTGCCGGTAGGGAGGTAACTAGCCACGGCCGAAGTCTCCCACCAGCCCAGCCGGAGATCGAACCCAGGACCCCCGTCTTGTAAATCCACCGCGCATACCACTGCGCCACTGAGGCCGTCAAATATCGGCCGTCTATAATATGACGAAAATGAGTTTTGCATTGAAGTTGTTCCAAAATTATCTGAATTATATGTATACTCGAATAAATTGATCGTTCACACATGTATAATGTTCTTGTGTCACCATTCCTTTTTCATACACTATTACCTGTTCTAAAAGCTACAACCCTTCCGGATACGCCTTCAATGTGTGAGTGGGTAGTGCGAGTCTCAGATAAGGTTCGATCGTCTCTCCCTTTTCACTCGAATCATTACGTACGCATTGTGTTCGAAACGGTCCGACATTTCGAGCATTCTTCGCTTAAGCCTCGAGCACACTGGAGCGTTCATTTCGCTGAAGCTTGTATCCTGTATCCTTCGTCAAAGTCTATTTTCAAAATTCATTAATTTCAATTAGGCTTACATTACAAACAATATTGAAACTTCAAGTAATGTTATTAGATTGGTGATAATTAGTCGAAAACTTAACATTTAAGTTACGAGGGATCCAAATGCATCTTGGACGCGCGCGTCTAGAAGTTTATTCGTGTTACCAGTTAGGTATATGTGTCGTGAACGGAAGGTTATTGGGGTGTTTAACTTTTTTACTACATTAATTACAAACACGCCTGATGGTAAGGGAAGCCGTAGAACGCGCTTATCGCGTAATAGTGGGTAGGGCTTTTCATATCGTCGCATATTTTTAAATCATAGTCAGTATTTTCAAGGGTTTCAAATCATGACAACAATGGCTACTGAATAAATATTGTGCTTACGGCATCATCATCATCATTATTTATTTATTTATTTATTTATTATCAGCCGAAGTACGTCCACAGCTGGCCATAGACAACAAGGCTGGTACAAGAAGTCTAAGCTCCTTGTGTGGACTTATTACTAAATACCACGAGCCCCCAGCATCCAGCGGCTCCCTACAACCTGGTCGATGCCGTCATCTTGGGGGGGAAGACCGATACTGCGCTTGCTTGTGTGGGGTCGCCTTTCCAACACCTTGGGACCCCAAAGTCCGTCGGCTCTTTGATGTATCGGCCCTGCTTATTGCCACTTCAACTTTGCTATTCGCTGAGCTTAGGTCTCTGAATGAACCCAACATGTAATATTTCACAAGTGGCAATTCATAGACACCACATAAACAGAGTAATATGTGTGTACTCGCCCGATATAAATATTTTACCTATATTTAGGCATTTCTGCTGCGTGCGTAGACTTCACGCTCCAAAACTGCGACACTATACAAATAGGTTTTGGTATTTACGTTGTAATTTTGATGAGTCACAAAAGTAAATAAATAAATGTTTAATTATAGCCTTATTTTTGGCTTGAAATGTTGGTATTTTGAGATTAAATGTTACTATTAATGTTACTATTTTTGTTGTTGTTATTTTATTAATACAGGTATCCAATAAAAAGATTTGTTTTAAAACGAAAATTTGCTCGTTTTCATAAAATAAAAATTATTATAACGAATTTTATTTTTCAACCATTTTGAGGTTTTTCTAAAATTACTTCACTCTGTATTGGATTAATAAGTTACCATTTTTCTTGGTGTTCCAGTAAGTTTTACTTTAATGCATACAGGCAACTCCCTTTTTCCATCACCTAAATTAAATTACATGCCTTTCGTGTGACAATGACGCCCCATAAAATAAACATAACATCAACGAAGAAAGCTTTGTCAGCTACGAATGTATGTACCTTCGTAGCCAATGCTCCGCAGGCACTACTACGAGCACCAAAATGACGTAATTGAATATAAGTTTATAACTTTTGGATTGATACAACGGTAAAGTTATTCTCTAATTTTTTTTTTATTCTTTACAAGTTAGCCCTTGACTACAATCTCACCTGATGGTAAGTGATGATGCAGTCTAAGATAGAAGCGGGCTAACGTGTTAGAAGTAGGATGAAATCCACACCCCTTTCGGTTTCTACACGACATCAAACCGGAACGCTAAATCGCTTGGCGGTCCGTCTTTGTCGGTAGGGTGGTAGCTAGCCACGGCCGAAGCCTCCCACCAGCTAAAAGCCATTCAGCAAAAAGTCTATATTCTCCCCTGCACGATGTGGTATTTTATTTTCAAATACGTGCGATACTTAAGTCGTTGTAACATTTTTAGTATTAACTATTTTTATACTTATTTATTTTTATCCTAAGCTAATTTATTACATAGTATAATTTATTATGTTACAGGTGCTGTGTCGGCAACAGTCGGCATCTGTCGAAATTTGGTAATTTTTGGGAATTTTTGATATGAGTTGATATCATGGGCGTTCAAGTACCAACCAACCAATATACCAGCAGTGACAGCAAAAAAAAACATTACGATTTTTTTCCAAATGTCTAACGATACTACACACACACACAAAACTTTTTTCTTTGTCGGTAAAAACATCAAAAATTTACATTGTAGCGATAGATATAACAATGTATCACATTCGTAGATGTCTAAAATTTCACGTAAAGCTAAACTGAGCTAGAACATAATCGACCCAGCCAATTAGCGTGCGAGGTTCTCGTGAGGACAGGTCATTAACCTAATTGGTCCCTTAAAGGTTCCTGAACCTGAAAACCGCATAGCGTAAACTTCAATTCTAGCAGACTTGCTACGTGTTTTGGAATGTTGCGATTGACCTCACCTTCATAATTGCCTAGACATCGTTCAGATGCCATAAATTCGGAGGTATATTGGCTAGATATTGATTTTCTCTACGCAGTTTTATGAAAATGATTAAAGAATCATCTAATTGTTTAACCACTTTACTGGAGCTATAAGTAAAATATCGCAAGCGATCAACTTATAAATCAATTGTATCTAAAGTTTTACAATGCCTATGAACCTATATCAATTATTGTTATTTTTGTAGCATAAATATGCTATATAACATAATCATTTATTTATGTGCTAAATAATTAGAAAAAATAAACATAATATTTTGTTTCTGTAGCATGTGATGAATACTGAGATTAAATAAAATAACAATATCTTGAAACTCATCTAAAAACCTACGTACTCTTAAGTAGGTATAAAAAGCTCCCTGAAAAGGAACGACTCCATAACCGTCCAATTCAGTGGTTATGTAAATTTAAATCTGTTGGGAGAGATATTGCAGCCGACGAGGCACGTTCTCCCAGAAACTGCTAAATAATTATGCAGCCTTGCGAGAAAATATTGTTGCTCTCGCAACCTTAACTCGCAGTCGAAATCTGGAGAAACATGTTTCCGTTTAAACCACGTAAAACGCTATTTAGATTTTTTTCAAGGGAACCGTATATATACTCAGCAAAATACATATGCTTTTTAACACGCTTATACAGTTTTACTCGTATTAGCTTCACATATAACTTAAGTATGTAAGAAAGTCAAATTTTAGAATCTTAATTTAACTCACTCCCCGGTCTTCGATTAGGATGAAATTTTGCACACGCTCTGAGTTCTGATGACAATACATGACTAGCTAAGAAACACCATTATAAATCCAATATGCCGGCCTCCCCAAGATGGCGGACTGGCTGTTTGAAATCCACCCCCATGATATGGATATCAAATGAAATAGTTTGCTGTCAGGAATACGAAAAAAAATCACGTGACTTAAATCTAATATTTGTAACTTTTAGTGCTTGTTAAAAAGCGTGTTTTATAATTTTTTTTAACTATTTATATATATTTATAAATACGAGATCAGTAGCGTGCACTTCATAGGTGCAAAAATACACTGCTTTTCCCTGAAGTTCTAATTAAAACACATAATGTAAAACACATAATGCCATACTAAAATACCAAAATACGTAGGGTAGGAAGGTGAAAAATGCTCATACTTTACGACCAATTCTCTTTTCTACCTAAATATATTATATCATTGAAAAAGATCATTAAAATCGGTCGAGTCGATCAGGGGACATAATAGACATCACGACATACAATTCTATACATTAGATTTCCATTACACACACTGATCGTAAAACCGATTTTCTTTTAACGCATCAAAGTTTTATGTCTGTAAGTAGATCACGCCATAAATTCCAATACTAAACGAATCCTAACTTACGGCTTGCAATAGGTACAATATTTTATTCTCAGCCTTTAAGGTGCCTTTTCATAGGAGTTGTCCCTGTGCAAGTATTTATGTTATTCGAAATAAGTTGCCACAAGTAAACAGAAACACAAACTAAAGTCGGTTAGTTAATAACTTGGCTAAACATAATTTTAATGAAAGTGCTCACTGAATTTGTTTTGTAACAAAATTCAAAGTTTTAAATTGACCAATGCGTAATTTCTGTTATATTTTTTCTTTTATGTTCTAAACTTTTTTGGACATGGTGATTTCTCGTCTAGTTTCTGAACTAAACTTCGTCCTACGCCAACACGTAACTTAGTGGCAACCTTTTGCCAAGAAAAGGAGATATAAACTTTTTTTTAATATTAGATAACTTTCTATTAGAGACCTCTATGTTTGTCACGTTAACCCTTACATAAATATTGTGATAAAAAAGATTCAAATCGGATACCTACTGATACTACTATTTTTACTTTTTATGGTGGTAGGTATACAGAATCACTATAATTTTAATATTAGAACCACGTAAGGTATTTATTCTTAATTCAACTGTATTATGCCTTATTAAATTATTGGTCTTGTTAAGAGTTGCCTAAATGTTGTATTAGTCCAGTTACTATACATATTTGTAATGCAAATTAACAGGCAAAGCTGAATTTTGGATATGACATGGGGAGAGCATAGAGAAGCTAACTTAAAATTCTCGACCAAGATTTCCTTTGTGTATTCATGCCATCCAAAAAGATTTGAATACAGTTTTTATTACAATAACTCGGTTCTCCATTGAGATACGAATATTGATACATTAAAACAATATTTTGTTGCTCTTTGTACGCGCTACAATTAAGGTCTCTTACATGTTTTACCTATCGTCCATTGTTGGTAACGTCTATAGCAATATTATAAAGCTCAGGAATCTCAGGAACTACTAGTCCGATTTTAAAAAATCTTTCAGTGTTAGATAGCCCATTTATCAAGGAAGGCTATAGGCTATATATTATCCCCGTATTTCTGCGGGAACGCGAACCACGCGGGTGAAACTGCGCGGCGTCAGCTAGTAAATAAATATATCTTGTAGGTTGTATAGAATAATCATAATAATAGTAGCAACATAGCACCCGTGCGAAGCTAAGGTCGCTTGTTAAATGTAAATAGGCAAGGAATAAGTGTAAGCATAACAAAACGGTCGTAATAGAGATTCATAAGCGGGGCCGAGATAAACAGTTCCATAAACTCTTCTCGACCTTAATTTGGTTATAACTTGATTATACAAGTAGACAGGTAGTTATCTATTAACAACTTTTATGTGGCGTAAGTTTTATAAATAATCAAACTTTTGTTAGTTTCTAAAATAAATAAATAAATAAATCTTATCTTTTAAATAATTTTAAATAAGTATAGTCACTATGAAAATCTTCTAGATTTTATATTTCAATAAGTTATCATACCATATTCGGCTCACTGCTGAGATCGAGTCTTCTCTCAGAATGAGAGGGGTCAATAGTCCATCACGCTGGCCCAATGCGGATTGGCAGACTTCACACACGCAGAGAATTGAGAAAATTCTCTGGTATGCAGGTTTCCTCAAGATGTTTTCCTTCACCGACACGTAATATTTGATTTCTTAAAATGCTTTTTTTTATTCTTTACAAGATAGCCCTTGACTACAATCTCATTTGATTGTAAGAGATGATGCAATCTAAGCTGGCAATTTCGTTCGTAACACTCCCGATGGTCCGCGCGGGCTGAGGGCGTGTAGCGGTGAATGAAAAGCCCACGACTGATGCACCTCACTTCCCCGCACGCACGATTTCCCCCCGTCGCCCGCATATCATGGGAATGTCATCAAAGACTTGCCTGACTATAATTATACTACAATAGTTCAACAAGCGAGAATCGAACTAGATATCTCGGATTTGAATCCGACCTTCAAGTTATACAAGCTTAATGTTTAAAAAAAAAACTCTGTGCGAGATTAAACAGCCTTGTTGCTAAAGATATATGATATTTTAAAATGAAATCTTAATCATCATCTTGCTTTTTTGTATACCTAATTAAAAACCAATTAAAAACCAATTATAATCATGTATCAGTAAGTGCAGTAATTAAACAATGTATTTATAGAATAACTTACTGAAAACTTCGTATTACACTCGTAGTAAGCTCAAACAATTAGTTTGTAACAACTGACAGTTGACGTTTCAAAAGACCTTTCCACTCGACTGTTTGTTTATTATAAAGCAAATCTTCAGTGTAACATGAACAATTCCTATTTTAGATTCTACCTTTGAAGCGAAATATGAGAATAATAGCTTTTATTCATTTGCCTGAATCAAATAGAATGAGAAAGCAAGAACGAACCACAGCGAGCTAAGTAGATCGTTTCAATAATGAACTTTATCAATAAACCATAAACTTTCAATTGGAGATTTAATAGATCGTTCCTCCCGCGGCTTATAAAGCAAAATCTTTCGCTTTACATTATATAGCAACTTGTAACTTTGGATTGAAATTCAGAAAGCCTTAGCTTTATTAGTTTACTAGCAGATGTACGAAACTTTGTTTACGTGAAATTCAGATTTTCACAATCCCGCGGTAACCATATATTATTGAGGATAAAAGATCACACACATCAAAGATCACAGCTTTTTAAAGGTCTGTAAAGAGTTTAGTATAGTATATACTTAGTTAACATGCATATTTAAATATTGATTTTTCTTTTTGAGTAAGTGCCGATGCCTTGTTTACAAGTTAGCCCTAAATAGTGACAACAAAATTTGCATTTGTTCGTTTTAAATAATTTTAAACTTGATACCTACTGATTTTTATTTTCATTTAATTATTTTCATTTACCATATAATTTAACATTTAATACGATGTAACATTTAGTACCCTTATTGTTTTGCTTCAAACATTATAAACTTTTACCACAAAATAGGGAAATATTTAACAGCGTAATAAACTAGCAACATTGGAAGTGCGACGAGTGCGGGATGTTGCTACAATTTTTGGACACACTGCGCGCCTTATAATGACATCTGTACGTGGCTTCTGGTATTTTTTGTATTCTGAGCATTTAAATAACAAAAACCCTTAGTGTCAAAGCAAAAACCACTTTTAAAACTGGATCAGTAGTTTTTGAGTAATTTGTACATAGATGCATAAGTCGAAATTTCCCTTTCTAAAGTCGGTAAAAAGGTGAAAAAGGTTGCAAGTAGCGGCATGGTAAGTAATCACAAAAGGGCTTTCATAAGGATCAGCAAAGCCTTCAATAATTGGAAATTGAAACAAGAAAAGGCAAGTAGATGAAAAAGCGGAGCACAAGATAGATACAAATAGTTAGAGATTTTGATCTGTGAGAAGATTTAATCACAGGGAGGATTAAGATTACAGGTGATAGGAATATACTTATTATATTTGTTGACGCTGCCTCGTTCGTTCAGTGGTTAGTCTACGTGATTTCAGTTCACGAGGACGTGGATTCGACTCATGATGTGTTGGACTAATCCTGAGTTTTTTTTTCTTTTAAAATTCAGTAAAATATCTTCGCCTAATCCGCCATCCCAAAGTTGGGATGGCGGTGTGCTGTGTGTGTGCAATGCCTTGGGGAGCTCTCGGTCACGAACATTATGATTGTCATCTAATAATGTTTATTATAGAATTTCACATAATCACCCTAAGCACACCAATCCGCATTCAAGCAGCGTGTTGGGTTTAAGTACCATATACCCTCTCCTAAGGGAAGAGACCTGATAATGATATAATATATAATTTTATGAACCTATTAACGTTTGTCAGGTGGTAGTAACTTGTTAGGAGTAGGAAGACAATCCACACCCCTTTCGGTTTCTACACGAACGTCATCGTACCGGAACGCTAAATCGCTTGGCGGTACGTTTTTGTCGGTAGGATGGTAACCTAGCCACGGCTGAAGTCTCCCACCAGCCAGACCTGGTCCAACTAAGAAAATCTCAATCGGCCCAGCCGGGGATCGAACCCAGGACCGTCTTGTAAATCCACCGCGCATACCACTGCGCCACGGAGGCCGTCAAAAATGTACTACTATACGTACCTACCTAAATTAGGTAAAGTATACCTATTTTAAAGCAGGATATGAAAAGGATTTTAGTAGGTACAATAGACGCCAAAAATGTGAAAGTGATAAAAAATCACGGGTGAAATCAATTTACCTATATACCGAGACAAAGCAGTCCGTTTATTCACGAAAGGCTAGTACCTACTCAAGTTTGTAAACTTAAACGCATCCATTTAATTATAAACCACAAACCTTCCGCCTGGGGGCCTAGAGTAACTAATGACTGTGTTTTGCGGTAATTTGACCCAGCACAGCGCTAACTTGAAAGGCCTCTTGACTGAGATTATTTTGTAATTGGCGTCGATACGTATAAAACAGTAAAAAAGTGACTATTTTTTAGCCTATCGGCTATGGTCGCGGTGTGCTTTATATCGGCTTGATATTATGCACATCGCAACCAACACACGATCAGTTTTCTCGCCTATCAAGCCGTTGGCGCTGCAGGCGTGTGATATTACTTGATCGTCACTGGCTGACATAACGAAGTAACTAAGATACAGGGCATCATATGATGAAATGCTGGTGATAATGTAACCCTAGTAAGACAATTAACATCAAAGAATTTAGGAAGGTAGTAGAATCGAGTCCTCTCTAATATTATAAACTCGCAAGCCCGGTAGACCTTTTCGTATAAGAATATAGCCTATAATCATTTAAAAACATAATAATATTTTTAAAATATTATTATTTATTAAAAAAAAATTAGGTGTGTGAAAGTAATGTAATAATTATAAAGTGCGATTAACCTAACTTAAATAAAAAAAATAAGTCAAGAAAACATAAAAACAATTAAGACACAGAAACGCTAAAAATGCGTTATTGTTTTGAAATTAATGCTGGTAGGTAGGTACCATATGCTGGGAGGTGCTATTTTTTTTTTTTTTTATTCTTTACAAGTTAGCCCTTGACTACAATCTCACTTGATGGTAAGTGATGATGCAGTCTAAGATGGAAGCGGGCTAATTTGTTAGGATGAGGATGAAAATCCACACCCCTTTCGGTTTCTACACGGCATTGTACCGGAACGCTAAATCGCTTGGCGGTACATCTTTGCCGGTAGGGTGGTAACTAGCCACGGCCGAAGCCTCCCACCAGCCAATGTTCATGTGATAGAGAATCTTGACAGACAGATAAACGGACAACAAAGTGAACATATAGTAGTCCGTTTCATTCCTTTTATACGGATCTGTATAAATTTAAATTCGTACCTATTCATTTAAAATTGTAACTGAAATGTAATTTTTAGTAAAATAAATCAATTGGGTATTTAAATTGCTCTTTATTAAATTGAAATTCAGACCCTAAAAATAGTAAGTATCATTTTTACTGGGTAGCCTATTTCTTAAGGATTTGGTTATAATATTTTCAACACAATTTCAAATTTCATACGTCTCTCGGTCCGGTTACTCCAAATTCACTGAACAACTTGAAACAAGTAGCTGAAACTTTCAGCGTCTCATTTAATTAATTTCAGTTAAACCGGAGATGTGAAGCATACTAAATAAAGCAACTGAAAATCCTTTAAAGTTGGACTGAGTAAGTGTCCCGAAATTCGTCCGGACAGCGTGGAAAAGTTTGTTATTGATGAATGAATATGAATGAATGAATTATATGTATTATACATTCATAGTTAGTTCACCTCGGAAGTAGCGATACCCAGGTGAATCTATCTATCTATCTATATAAGTATGGATATAGTAGATATAGTAATATATATATAAGTATAGTATAGATAGACAATAAAACTGTAACAGGTCAAACAAGGTAAGGTCTGTACATTGAAGATATTTTGAAAATTCTTATTGGAGAGCATTACACAATCGATACTGAAGCCAAAAATATTTTTTTTTCGATTTCTTGTCTGTCTGTCTGTCTGTCCGTGTTTTTGTTGACCGGGCATCACGCTGAAACTACTGAATGAATTCAAACAAAACTTAGAACGGTTTAATACCATAACACGGAAAAGGTTATAGGATACTTTTTATTGCGATAATAAAATAAGAAGAGGGTGAAACAGGGGTTGAAAGTTTGTATGGAAAGTCCTTCAATTTTAGAGTTACAGTTTTAAGAATTTGTTGATAAATCATAAAAATAACACGAAATATAATGCGATTCAAAAATTTTTAAAATTCAACCTTTAAAGTGGTGAAATAGGGCTTGAAAGTTTACATTGATTATATAATGATTTATTTATTTTGCTATCATCCGCGAAAATTCGGCGAACCCATGCGACGTCACCCAGGTCCGACAAAATACTCTCTACGTACGTTTCACCCCGAAACCGGAGCATCCTCAGGAGATGTTGACTCTACAAGGTGCAATTGCAAAGTTTACATTGATTTCCACGCGGACGAAGTCGCGGGCGTCCGCTAGTATTTGTATCAACTTGTATTGATGGTATTCTAAAAGTTGTCTCAAAACCTACATACAATATACATGCATAGCCTACGTAGGATATCCGTCTAATAAATTTTGAGGACAAAGGTCACAAAGATTGATTTTCTTTTAAATATATAATTTCCTATAGAGTTTTCGCTATTTCTATAATATGTCATTAATATTAGATATAGAAAATTAAACTCGCTACAACTTTTTCTTTTAAATGTTTTTATACTTATCGAGATAGAGCACGGTTAGAGCATATTGAAACAGAAGTTGTTTAAATGACAGAAACTATTATATCTTTGTCCTTACATTTTAATAGACACGGACACCCTAACTTATGTAGTTTTGGAGACAATAAAAATATAAGTTTATACAAATATTCAGCTAGGTATCTCAAATTTTGTATCTCTCTAGTATCTCAAAATCAAAAATTCTTATTTAATTTTAACTAAGTTGACTAGGTCATGTAGGTATAATTTATAACAGCTACATCTCGTTTCAGATTTTATTTCGTACCTACCCTCGCAGCTGCTGGACGGTGAACCAAATAAATAATGAATACCTCGTGTTACTCTGAATCGCGCATTGCAACTTTGAAACGCAGTTTAGTTTAGCTTTACTCATAACAAAATATTATATTGAATAATTTATGTATTTTCAATAAATATTTGGCGCTAAAATTGAACCCATTATATACGAGAGTCAGTCATATGTTACGTATTTTATTGCCGCAAATGCGATTTTGTGTTTACAGGATGCCGTATAAAATAGGATTAGGAATCTCTTAGTGTATTATTTATTTATAGCCGTGATAGCCCAGTGGATATGACCTTTGGATTCGAAGGGCTTAGGTTCGAATTGGTCAATTATATGAATTAAAACAAATTAAATATCACATGTCTCTAACGGTGAAGAAACCTGCATACCTGAGATTTTTTTTTAATTATCTTCGCGTGTGAAGTCTGCCTATCCACATTGGGATCTAATTCATGGTGATTTAATTAGCCTAACCCCTCTCGTTCTGATAAGAGACTCGTGCTCAACAGTGAGCTGAATATGGGTTGATGATGAATGATGATGATGGTTCATTCGTTTTCTTTTGTATGTCTTGCGCGTGTTATAAATTTTGTCAATAACTGTAATAGTATAAGAGCTAATCACTAGGCTAGACCTTCTTCATTAAATATAAGTTGAAAGTTGGTGAACTCATGTTATGATCCGTTCCTGCCATATGTACGATAGACAGCTATGGAATTTGGACTGTGGTAAATTTGGGAGGTAGCAGGTTCCAAATTCCGTCACCCTCATATGTCCAAGTATATAACGCATTTTTTTTATATTTTTTTACGAAATAATATAAGAACACAATCATGACGTCCGATACTCAGCTTCGTGGCATTTCGAGACCCTCGAAGTTTGATCTATAACGGTGTTTTTCGGATAAACCACGAATATAAGTGAATGGAGATACTTATGATATGATTTCTGATGATATTATGCCATATGATGATATCATATCCCTCATATGATATAAAAAAAATACGCTTTATGCTGGAACGGCTTTTAAGCTCTTACCCTTGAAACCTGTTAGATACCTTCCAAAGCTACCATTTTAATGGGTCAATCTTTAATGGGTTATACCACACATCGCAGGGTATCGTCCTGAATGACATGTGGAGATATTGTGATGTGTGGCATAATTTTGAAATAAATGCATTTTTCTTTCTTTCTTCAATTTCCTTAGTATAATATAAGTTGGTCTTCTATCATACTGGATCCTTTATCTTTTTTCTGTACATATTTATATTATACAGTTACAGTATACCCTGACATACTTCATCGCGTTAAATTTCAATAGCAAATCCACATTCGCATACATTAATTAGTATTGTAAAGCATAACGGAATTAAAATTTCTAAAGCCCAAAGTCATCAAGATCATCATTTTGCTAATTAGACACAAATTGTGATGCGATGAATATCACTGTATTTGTGATGTAACAAGTAGATATATCAAAATAATCATACAAGGTCGTCGATGAAAATTTTTGCTTACAAAACGCTTTTTTACCTTTGGTACCTTATAGGTACACTTTTATTCCCAAGCTAAGGTAAAGGACCAGTTAGATATAATATAATTCATTTTATCAGCCACCTAATAAGGAGAGCTTTAAAGATAATTGCATTTTATTTATCAGTATTTAATATCTAACTTATTTACAACTTACCGAAAGTTTTCTCATAAACCGCCATAAGTTGCACTTCGATAAAAATTGCTATTCTCGCATAAAATACCACTGTTTTAAAAAACTAAAATTGGTATTCCATTTATCACGTAAATATCACGGCTTGTAAACAGCGCTCATCGGGATTTTCATTAGTGCATATTTATTTGGGAAAACCGAGATATTTCAGGTAAATAAAAAATCACTTCGCTCCCTCGTGAATGTGCGCGAGGTAAATCATCACTGAAAACTGGGTTGTGGCGGTGACCACTGCCGTTGGGGAGTGTCGTGGTGTGCCGAGGGTGGGTACTACGTAGCGGCAGGTGTTGTAAACCTTTTAGGACAGTGCTTACCATTAGTCATGTTACCGCGGCGTGGCGTCGCTTACGGCGGCTCACGCGAGCAGACTGTTGCTCTCGGCCGGGCCGGGGCTGCGTGCGCAGCGCGACCCCTCTCCCTCGGGCCCAGGCCTCTCCCGCGGTCAGGCCTCGCAGATCAAATGCCGCCAACGCACACCGTCCACACGCCGGGCGGCCCCGAGCAATGCTCTTTGTCTTCGAACAATTGTTCGACTACACAGATTGATAGTTTTGGGAACTTACAAGTTCTCCGACGAACTGTTACAGTTTGAGAAATCTTTCACTCAGTGAGAAGTTTTGACGACCTCTGGCGCAGTGAATACTTACGTAGTTTTTCTATACTAATATTATAAAGATAATAGATGTGTTGTTTAAATTGAGTAGGCTCTGAAACTACAAGACCGATTTGAAAATTATTTCACCATTGGAAAGTTACATTATCAGGGATTAATATAAGCTATATTTTATCCCCGTATTCTTACGTGAACTACGCGAGTGAAACCGCGGGGTTTTTATAGCACTTTATAAAGTGGCATGGTTTAAGTATAAATAATTTCTAAATGGACTCGGATCTAGTATCTTAATTTCAGACGTAGACTGTTAGCTAGTAATGATTCTTCGCTTTGACAAGCTTACCGTTTATTCATCAAACGATTAAGCGTTCAGGCACGATATCTCAAAAGGAATAAAATATACGTACTAATGAACAGATACAGAAAAGTAATAATCACTATACCGTACAAAGAAAAATTTTGTTTTTATTTTTTTATTTACAAGTTTGCCCTTGACTACAATCTCTCCTGATGATAAGTGATGATGCAGTCTAAGGTGGAAGCGGACTAATATGATTAGGAGGAGTATAAAAATCCACACTTTTTTAAATCGTTTGGCGGTACGTCTTTGCCGGTAGGCCGGCCGAAGCCACCAGCTAGACCTGGACCAATTAAGAAAACCTCAATCGGCCCAGCCGGGAATCGAACCCAGAACCTCCGTCTTGTAATTCCACCACTGCGCCAGGGCGGCCGTCAAAATGAAGTGTGAACTGAAAATTGGCAAATGAGTTCAGTTTTCGTTTTCAAGATTAATCGTCGAAGGAAGCACCCGGTCGTCAAAGGCGGAAATTCTTGGATGACATGAAAAAGTGGAACTAACTGTCCACAACTGAAGCGAGTTGTGGAAAATAGAAAGCTTTTTTCATACTGATCGCCAAACTACGTTCAGGGGGTGGTGGGACGCAGACCTACTAATATTGATATATGACATCGCATAGAATCACAATCACTATTTTATTTATTTAAGCCTTTTACAAATTAATTATATTTATTAGAATAATATTTATTACATGCTAAGTATATAGTTAAATTTCATCCCACTGCTGAGCAAAGGCCTCCCCCTTCCTCTTCCATTGTGTCCTTTCCATAGTATGGGATGGCATAAGGGTCCAGTATGTACCTTCAAAGGCAATCAGATCGTCTTTCCATCTACTAATCGGTCTGACTCTTTTTCTTTTTGCATCCCTTGGGTACCACGATGTTGTTACACTACTCCAATTATCATTTGGTCTTCTTGTTATATGTCACTATCACTATACCTACTCGTAAATCAAAGTTTCTCCTGCGTCAACATTCTTAAACGGATTTTTATACGGTTTTCACGATGGTACCGACTTGTTGTTTTCTTGTCATGAGCAAGTTTTAGGTTCCTATGTAATTCATGAAGGTTATGTGTTCATCATCATCATTAAATTAAAAATATTTGGCTCAGTGTTGAGCACGAACCTCTAAGAATAAGAGGGGTTAGGCCTTAGTTCCTCGCGCTGGCCCAACGCGGATTGGCAGACTTCACACCTAGAGAATTAAGAAAATTCTCAGACTTCACACCTAGAGAATTAAGAAAATTCTCAGGTTCTTGTATCCTATATACTTGATCAAACTGTGAAGGAAAAACATTGTGAGGAAACCTGCATACCAAAAAAAATTCTTAATTCTCTGTTTGTGGTGGACTATCCTAAGAGGTTAAGCTTTTGGTGTTATAGGGGTAATCTCTGGATCTACTAAATTGATTATGAAAATCCTTTCACCACGAGAAAGCTACGTTATTTGTGAGTGTCATAGGCTATATTTTATCTCTGTATTTTCACGAGAACAGGAACTACGCGCGTGAATCCGCGGAGCGTCGGCTAGTTTTTACTAAGTAAGATGTAGTTGGTAATAGTTAAGCAATTAGTTAAACGGGGCACTAATTCTTCTCACAAGTATAACATCGTCTGAACGTTTGTCACAGTGCTTCAAAATCAGTGCCGTTTAACCTAGAACTGTAACAGTTTGAAACTGTTGACCTGAATCTGTAAACTTGAAAATTATATATAGGTCAAAACGATTTCTGCGTCTTATGGGATTTTGAGGACTTGACTGGCGATACAGTAAGCAGCGTTAACATCCATGAAAAATTCTTCTAGATATATCTGGGCCTCGTGGCCCAGTGGTATGCGCGATGGATTTAGAAGACGGAGGTCCTGGGATCGAACCCGGCTAGGCCGATTGAGGTTTTCTTAATTAATCCAGGTCTGGCTTCGTCCGTAGCTAGTTACAACCCTACCGGCAAAAATGTACTGAACGAGTAGAAAATGAAACTCGGCACGATTTAAGACCATAATACGAAGAAGATTATAGGAAACCTTTGGTAGGGAAAATTATTTCAGAAGGGGGTGAATCAGGGGTTGAAAGTTTGTATGGAAAGTCCTTCAGTTTTCAAGTCACGTTAGTAAAAAACACTAGAAAAATACTAAAAATAATGTCATTCAAGATTTTACCCCTAAAGGGTTAAAAGTAGTTTTTTTATACTTAATTGTTTTACATGGTAAAAAAATGTATATATATCTATATAAATTAATTATATTTAAACACTTTGTTTATCGTTATATTCATACACAAATCTATATCTCTCAGATCACTCCAACCGCCGTTGGCGATATCAGAAACTAAGCCTTTATCTTATTCACCTTCCATTTCAATAAATATTCATTTTTTATTTTTTTCTGTGTACTCAAAACTTCCAATACAATATTCTCTAGAGAATTACAAAACATTCCGGAACAGGGAGACGTCTTAACTTCCCTTGGAAATTTACTGTGTACGGCATTAAAACTCGTATTCTCCCTTAATCCCTTCTGAAGGGACAGATACAACAGTGACTTGTACCAAGAACTGTCATCAACAGTGCAAAAGTCTCTAGAATGAGCCATAATTGTCCTCCACACGGACGCGTCAATCGCTAACACACTAGAAAGATGTCTCGCATCCCAAGTCGAAACTTCGACATGATAAATATCATCGTATGCAAATGAATATCCCGTACTAACTAATACGATCTCGCATCGAGGTAACGTTTTAGCTAAATCTCTCTTATAATAAATCATGTAGAGAAAATCTTCCATAAGATATAAATCATCCTCTAAAAATACAAAGACACCAGTGTGTTCCTTTAGCAATGACACATTTTGAAACACTCAAATCAAATCAAATCAAAAATCATTTATTTCAAGTAGGCTCAGTTTACAAGCACTTTTGACACGTCAGTTGACTATTTGTAAAGATTCTACCACCGGTTCGGAAGGCAGGTTCTGCTGAGAAGATACCGGCAAGAAACTCAACAGTTGCTCTTTTGAAAAATCATACAGTATTATAATTTACAATTGAAATAAAATTATAATTATTATATTTACAATAAAAATAAAATTATAATTTACACTCTATTTGCCGTCCACCGCCAAAAATTTTTCTTTTCCGAACTCTGCGGTTGCCGATATCGTCCGTGAATATCAGGGTTAAAAGCACCCCTACAATTCAAAATCACAGCCTTTTTAATTTTCATACCGTATGGACAATTGTTTTTGCTATATCCAAGAAATTCATTTGGATATGCTTTCAAGGAGTAAGGATAAAAAATTTGCGATAAAGGACAAAATTCAATGCTTTGAATTAATCTATTCACAATATCGTCTACATAAGAGTGTGAAAATATTAACAGAACATCTTGAATACCAGCGATTTCGCTTATTGAAGCTAAAAGGTATTTAAAAGTATCTTTATATTTGTGTACTTGAACAACAATAATAGCCGTGTCCTCGTTGAGATGCTCGGAGCTATCTAAATTTAAGATCGTTTCGTCTTGATTGTACTTTGTTATGAAGTATCTTACATCTATGCTATTTATTATTTTTCCTGGTGTTTCTTTGTATTGAAGAAATCTTCGAGCGGCCGGCGATAGGTCGTTTAGCAATTTCATTTTCTCCACTCGTAATATAGAAATGTAACAAATTATGAACGTACTAAGAACCAAACTGAATGCAACTTTCCACAACAAAGTGCGGAATCTTCTTGTCCTTCCTAACATGTTTTTATTTCAGAGATTTATGAAAAAATAAAGTTAATAATTATATTTTTCACTACTCTTGCTCAAAAACACTGTCATATTACCACTCCAGAGCGGGGCTAAACAAGCATATTAGCCTCTAGGGGCTAAAGTAATTTTGTTTTTTTTAATTCTTGTCTGTTACGAGTACTAGCCAAGTACTAGCCTACTATAAAACGGAGGAGGTTTTATTCGAAAATAGAATCATTATAGGTAAGGCCTGATTGTTTTGAAAAATAAATAAAAAACTTTAAATTGGAATGAAATGCAGCGTTCTTGTCTGTGGAATGCGTTTATTTTTTTATTTAATTTTTATTGAGTTGCGAATAGAGCGAGATTTGAAGACATGGGACATCCTTTACCTTTGCCTTTTTCTCATGTGAAAAAAATAAAATTAAAAAGCGAGAATTTAAAAAACAATTGGCGTGAATAATACACACTTGATTTTTTTCCGAAATTCATTGTAAATTTGTGACCGTAACTTACATATTTTTCAACAATAATTGTTATTGTTGTCTTCGTCTAGTGAGAATGGTGATCCTAATTTGTCGAGACGCATTTACTTAAATACTTACCTACGATACCTACGAAAAATTTAATAAGTGAAGAAAACAACAACGAATGGATTCACTTACGAAAGGAGTTTTTTAAACTATTATCTCCCACGTTTACCTCATATATTCATTATTCATCTTCAAAGTCGTCAGAAATTATGTTACCGGGTAAAAGCATACCGGGTAAAAGCATCTCCCTTAATATCCAAAATTGTAGACTTTATACATTTAATTTTCAATTAAAATAAACTATTTTATTTTCTCGCAATCGTAGTGAAAAGCAGAGTGTAACACGTGGGGCTAAACCCATTATAAACTCGGTTTCTATTTAGGCGGCCCTCGCCTTCGTCTCGGGCCCTAAAAATACCTCGTATATAATGGGTCTTTTTAGCCCCTTGTATAACAATCTACTATTATTTTCAAATAGACGTTAGCTTATATTAAACTTGTAATTTTGACAATTTTGACATTTTATGGAGGGAACTATCTATACTAATATTATAAAGCTGAAGAGTTTGTTTGTTTGTTTGTTTGTTTGATTGAACGCGCTAATCTCAGTAAGTACTGGTCCGATTTTAAAAATTCTTTCAGTGTTAGATAGCCCATTTATCGTGGAAGGCTATAGGCTATATATTATCCCCGTATTCCTACGGGAACGGGAACCACGCGGGTGAAACCGCGCGGCGTCAGCTAGTTTAGTATATACTAGGACGCCCGCGACATCGTCCGCGTGACCTAGTGAAACTCGATGTAAACTTTTAACCCCTATTTCACCCCTCCTGTTAACATTTTTGCATGTTTTATATATGATAAATAGTCCACTCATCATTTTACAAAAACATAAACTTTATGAACGAATTATTAAAAAAAAAAATTCAACCACTTTTTAACCCTTTAGGTACTTTAGGATTTTTGAAAAATCTTGAATGACATTATTTTTAGTATTATTCTAAAGTATTTTTTTAACAGTAACAGTTTTATTATAGGTATAGATTATTCCCTACCCCTACTCACTCCCTACATCTAACCCTACTCCAACCCTACAAACACCCAACCCCTACTCAAGCTACCCGTTCCTAGCCATAGCCCTACCCTACACCACCAAATTATTATATTTATTTATACCAATTTATAAACCTCAATAAGTGTACAAGTTTTAAAAATAACATTACACCTCAGCTCCATACATTTTTTCACAGGATTTTTTTTTTTAAATCGGGAACGAAAAATAATTATTGCATTCAAAGCTTCTTCTACAAAACAAATAAAACATTATTTATAAAAGTAGTGTTAGAGTACATTGGTAATTTAATCCGCAATTCTTAACAAACATCAGATTTTTAAAATCTTAATTACAACAGCAAGAAAGAAAATTTTTAAAAATTTGAAAAGGTATAGGTATAACTTGGTCACCCTAGGGATTTTTGGAAAATTATTCAAATTAGTTTTAGGTCATTAGGTGGTGTATCTACCATTTGCGTATATTCCATTAATTACAGGACACCCTGTATAGATACCTAATTAACTATGAATAATTAATACGAGTATATACTTATACTGCAGCAGTTATAAATTATCTCTTCTAGCCATCATTAACACCGTAATTAACAAGTTAATTAATAATCCACTGTAATTGGAGAGACGCTATAGGTAATATAATAAAGATTATTGAGATTATAGTATTAGGCCTTGAGTATCAAAACTAAGATATTAAAAACGCATACCCGGATTTTGATTTTGAAACTACAATACCAAGTATTTTTATAATTTAATCTAAAGTAATATTCTATCTAAAATTGTCTATATTATCATATAGAGGTAATGTACAAATAGGCTCCGAAATAACTGGGACCATTTTAAAAATTCTTTCACCAATTCAAAGCTACATTATCAGCGAGTAACATAGCGACCCTGCACTAGAAAGCGCAGTGTTGGTCGACCCACCACTAGGTAGACTGGCAACATCAAGCGAGTCGCAGGGATTCGCTGGATGCAGGCGGCTCAGGATCGTAATGTTTGGAAGTCCCTACAAAATGAATATCAGCCTATGTCCTGCAGTGGACGTCCATCGGCTGACATTAACAGCCTCCGTGGCGCAGTGGTGTGCGCGGTGGATTTACAAGACGGAGGTTCTGGGTTCCATCCCCGGCTGAGCCGATTGAGGTTTTCTTAATTGGTTCAGGTCTGGCTAATAGGAGGCTTCGGTCGTGGCTAGTTACCACCCTTCCGACAAAGACGTACCGCCAAGCGATTTAGCGTCCCGGTACGATGTCGTGTAGAAACCGAAAGGAGTATGGATTTCACCCTACTCCTAACAAGTTCGCCCGCTTCCATCTTACATTGCATCATCACTTAGCATGTCCTATAAAATGTTGCCATCAATCTGAAGTATCAACAGGTGATAAGCCTCATGTGTGCCTGTAAAAAACACAGTCAACAATACTTTATCTTTACTAGTGGACGCCCGCGACTTCGTCCGCGTGGAAATTAGTTTTTCACGAATCCCGCGGGAACCATGGATTTTTCCGAAATGAAAAGTAGACTATGTGTTAATCCAGAGTAAATCTATTTCCATTCCAAATTTCAGTTTAAAACGGTATGTGTAATACTCAACGATATAGTATAAAAAATATCGTTGGTAGGTATTCCTGGGATGATATTACAAAAATACGTCGTTTAATTTTCTCTCAAAATTCTCGATTCCTCAAAATTCCACCCTTAAAGGTTATTTTTATTGTGTAAGAGTCGAGAGCGTCTGCTAGTTACAAAAAATATCTAGCCCAAATTATCATGAAGTTAAATTCTGCTGTAGTAAGTACCTAACTATCAATCTGTAATGTATTTTGTATTATAGTATATTAAAAAAAGTGAAACAGTATTTTAATCCGACTTCAAAAAAGGAGGGTCTCCATTAGATGCGTATTTTATGTTTGTCACCTCATAACTTCGTGATTTATTAACCTATTATGAAAATTATTTTTTGTTTGAAAGAGATTGGTCCAAATTCCAGATGATGATGATGATGATCTAGCGGCCAGATTGGTCTTATTTAATTTTCACGAAAATCGGTTCAGTAATTTTGTGTTAAAATAAAAAATAAAAATAACTAAAATAAGTGCACGAAATTGCCTATACAACAGCATGGGCCTACAAACGTTCAGCCTACTGAAATGAGGTATGTCTGGCTACCGCTAAATAAAAAATTCTAAATTCTAATATTGCGCTGGGTCTCTATTTCTATGAAACATTATTTGGAACTGCCGCGCTTTCTAGTTGCACGGCGAAGTTGCTAAAACTAGAATCAAATTGAGTCGCCTTATTACGAAAATATACTCGAACCGTCTAATATTAGTAATAAAAATAAAGAAACAATATATTCGATTATTTTACTACATTTCACAACTTCAACTCTAAGCTAAACAATATTCTTTTGGAAAGAAATGGTAAAATGAAATACTAAACGACAACGTAGTATCCGGTTGTCTAAATTTGTCGCTAGGCGGCGCTAGTAGTACAACGTCAGTCGTGTGTAATGTGTATCTATAGTTTCCTTCTGTTTTGAAACCCAAGCAAGCTAAGTGATTTAGTTCCTTGAGCAATTAAAAGGGTTTTTTCAAGTGTTTCATAGTGTAATCCTTCAGTTTTGACAAGATGGAAAAGAGAGTTGTGTTGGAACTACGGGGAAGAAATCCCTCACAGGTAAATAAAATCTCTACTTCGCTATATTGGAATGTTTTGTCGATATGTATTTCCTGGGATATTTATTGTAATATTGTGCCTAGTGCCTTAAAATTCAAAGGTATTATTGTATGTAAGCAAATAATTCTATATAACGTTAGATTACCGCTAACCTAGAACGTAAAATATAGTTTTGAGATGTGGCGTTATTGTTTATAGAAGTCGCAATTATCAAATGTTACGTGCATTCGTATCCACGTTTTTAATTTGCAATCAAACATTAAAATCTTTGTTGATTAGTCGCCAATGGCATAGTTACTTAAGCTCTTATTTATCTAAAAGCACAATTTCTCATAGCATTTTCATTTTTGAGGTTAAGTGATAATAGGACACAAGCTAACTTTCGAAAATGAATGCGAATATGTGGATCTTGTAGGGCTTAATTGCTCTATATATTCGGCTAATTATAAATAGTCATATTAGACGATTAGCACTAAGAAATTGTCGATATCACCGTATGTGCATTTGAACTGATTTATCGTATCCATATTTTTTTACACAATACCAAATTACGTGTAAGAACTTACAGTAAAATTAAGCATATTTCATATTTCATGTTAATTAAATGTTTATTAAAACATTAAAATTCATAATGTTAATAATTAAATGGTCTATTTAAATGTATGTCTACTGAATGTATACCCCAGACGTAATTTCGCGCCCTTTCACCCGACTTCATACTTTCTAAAAAATTTAAATGACATTAAATTTGCAATAATTTTAAATATATACATTGCACTTGGCGCATCGATGATTTTCTGCTGTAATTAAGAAGTTATTTCATTTGTGTTTTCTTGACGCACGCCTTACCAATAGAGCGGCCATTTTTATTGCGTCGCGATGATTCGTGTCATCCGCCATTGCGAGACGAAAACTATCATTGGAATATCAACTACAATTCACGAATATTGAAAATACCTATGGAAACGATTGCATTTACACATCCCCATTATGTTAAATTGAAGAAATTCTTACAATAAACACTCCTATACAGGAATTTTTAAACTGCGTTAGTTGAACCCTTGACAACTTTACACCATTTTGACGTTTTACGGGTTTTGTCTGCTGGCCGAAATCTTATGGAAAGCCAAATGATAGACTTTTTTTCTAAATTAATTGTATTACAACATTTGTCGTTAAGAAAATGGTTTCTAAATTCGTAATTTTATTAATCATTAGCGATATGAATATGTAAACTAGTGAATTAATGTCTTTGGTGGAAGGAATTAAAACTTGAGCTGAACAGGGCTGCCACCATTAACAACTTGTATATTCTCTATGTATAATATAGAATTTAATGTATTATAATTTGTATACACGTACCTACATTATTGTAGATGACAACTAAAAATAGCGACTCTAGCGTTATTCGCGACTGATAAGCGTAATTTTCGTAAATTTGCGAGAGGTTAGCCGATCCTATTCTGTACTATCTCAAGGTAAATTATGTTCATAATATCTGACCATGCAAATAACTTTTTTTTTTAAAGAATATTCACCATATCTTTTTTTTAATATGACCAATATTCCCATTCCCCTCCAACTAGTCTAGAAAGACTATTAGGAATTGATACAACAATAAGCCAACAGGCCGGGGATGGAACCACCACCCCTTGGTGATGAGTATGACGGCTCTTACTGTTTGCTATTGAGGCTATATATATATTGTAGCTATTGAGGCTACAATATATATATATTATATCTGGTTCATAGTAACTTTTGTTACACTACCCTCCTCCCAACTTGTATCAATAACAAGGTTATTAAAAGTTGTTACTAACCAGCTGTTTTTTTACTGTTGATTGATTTTACAACTTAACAGCCACAATGTCCTACAAATTGCATGGTACATTATCTCGTTCCGACGCTCAGAAATTTTCATTTCCTGATAACTCAGATAACAGAATCTAGAGAATCAAGAATTTTCATAAATAAAAAGTTCATTGTCACATTGAGAGGAAGCTGAAAAATTAACTTTTTAGTAATCAGGTTTAAAAAATGTTCTATGGACTCCTGACTAATACTACAATTTGATTTAATCAATATATTTTTGACATCTTCAGATCAAGGAGCTGAATTTGGACAACTGTAGAAGCACAAACATAGTTGGGTTATCAGACCAGTACACCCAACTTGAAATTTTAAGTCTCAACAATGTGGGACTCACTTCACTCAAAGGATTCCCCACATTGCCGAAGCTGAG
Source organism: Bicyclus anynana (assembly GCF_947172395.1). NCBI lineage: Eukaryota > Metazoa > Arthropoda > Insecta > Lepidoptera > Nymphalidae > Bicyclus > Bicyclus anynana. The sequence continues at coordinate 10,498,201 of NC_069094.1, read as the reverse complement.
GAAATTGGAGCTATCTGACAACAGGATATCCAATGGGCTGAACTTTCTGAAGGGGTGCAAGAAATTAACCCACCTCAACTTGTCTGGCAACAAAATAAAAGACTTGGAGACGTTACAACCTCTAGAAGAGTTTGAGAACTTGAGGGTTTTGGATTTGTTCAACAATGACGTCACTACCATTGATGACTACAGAGTGAAAGTGTTTGAGCTGCATCCATCTGTCAAATACTTGGACGGGTAAAGTTATTTTATATAGTTGCTATACACATAGATGCTATGTAGATACTTATATAATGATTAGTCTTTATGATACATACTGTACCTGATGCCAACTGTGACGAAACATACCACCACCTGCCAACAGCTGCTGTGCCTCTGATATATATTCTGTATGGTACTAAAGCCCTCTCATTCTGAGAGGAGACTCGTGCTCAGTGAGCCGAATATGGATTATTAATGATGAAGATGATGATGTGTATGTCCTTATTAGTTATTATACATATAAACCTTCCTCTTGAATCACTCGCATCTATTGCTGTAAACTGCATTAAAATCTGTTAAGTAATTAGCTAACTAAGCGAACATACAGTGGAAGCGAGTTCACAGCAAGGTGTGCACCAACTTAGTTTCTATCAGCACCAACTTAGTTCCTATCTCCATGGGATATAATCATGCTAGTGACATATCTTTATTATAAAATCTTGGTTAACAACTGTTTATCTAATTTCAGATATGACAGGGAGGACAGAGAAGGAGAGGACAGTGATGCCGAGGAGGAAGATGTGGAGGAACTGAATGGAAATAATGACAGCGAGGAAGGTAAAGCTTATTGCTGATAGTGCAACATTCTGTTGTACACTCATTTACTTGGTCTCAAAAAGGAAAAACCTCAAAAAGAGACAAACATACATAGGCCCTCGAAAAAATAAAATATTCATTCAAAAACATTCAAATAAAAGCCATTAAATCCTGCATCCATTTTATATAGAGCTTCATATAAGATCATTTAAGCACCTCCTAAACTTTGTCCGTGTGGAAATCAATGTAAACTTTCAACCCCTATTTCACCACTTCAACCATTGAATTTTAAAAAATTCGTGAATCCCATTATATTTTGTACTTTTTTATGATTTATGAACATATTTTTAAAACTGTAACTCTAATATGAAGGACCTTCCATACAAGCTTCAACCGCTATTTGACCCCCTTCTATTTTTATTTTAGAATTAAAAAGTACTCTTTTTGCTCTTTTGCTGGTTTTGCTCCAAGGTCCTATTTACCATTATACCAAAATTCATCTTGATTGGTTCATTCCCTTTAGCTGTGAAAAGGTAACAGACAGACATACTTACGTTCACATTATAATATTAAATATAGATTACATTGCATACTGTTGTACTGGCTTACAGATTTGGACATAGATTTGGGCTCTCTATTGATTGATGATGGCAGTCTATCTGAGAGGAATCCAGAGGCATCGCCTAGTCTGCTCATATCTATGTATACAGTGTATGGACTTCTGTTCCATATGGGTTATCTTTTAAGAAGTAAGCATCATACATCTTTATATTGTGATGCTTATGTACTGTCATTATAGATTTTACTCTTAGTATGAGTATAATTTCTGTTATAAGTATATCAATGACTAGTAGCTCCGTAGTTTTACCTGCCTAGTTCCCGTTCTCGTCAAAATATAGGGATAAAATATAGCCTATGACATTCACAAGGTGGTTTGATAGTGGTAAAAGAATTTTCAAAATCACTCGGTCAAATGAAATTCAAAAATGTCAATAGACTTATGGACTAGAGAAGAACGTAGTGTACATACTTTAGTAGCCATACCAAAGTTTAAAAACTATACCTAGGCTGTAGATAAATGAAATTGAGTGGAGTAGACAGAAAAAGTACTCTTGACTCTTGACAATAATAAGGGTCGTAATGTGATTGTTTCTTTGCAAATTTCTCTGAAACAACTGGACCGAATGGAAAATTCTTTCACCGTTGGAATCCTACATTATCCTTGAAGAACATAGGCTATATAGGCTGAAACTGCCTAACATCTAGTTCAACATAATTATAGAAAAGGAGAAATCTATCTGAAGTTGGTTATAAGTTACTGAACTAGTTGGCATTCAGAATAATCATGTGTTCATATAACTAAGGTCTGGACAATCAAATTTTTACTTTTGTGGAACAAATTTAAAATCCAATTATACTATACAGGTTGCTTGGAAGTATAACTAAAAAATAAAAACTTGTGTTTTCATACAAAGTAATTCAAATAATTCCGACTATCCAATGTAACACACGCATTTAATCTATCCTTGCATTTTAAAATACGTCAAACTTGGCTACATCATAATTATAAGGATACCCCTATTTTAGATTTATTTAAGATTTATTTACAAAAGAAATTTTAGAACATATGTTCATTGAACATTTTTAATTAATTTTCGGTAAAGATTATAACCCCAGAGTTATGGAAAATACTCCCCAGCACCCTGTATATGCGAAAGTTTGTCTGTCAGTTACCCCTTCAGGGCTAATCTGCCAATCTGATTGAAGTTTCCAGAAAAATTCATGGGTCACACCGGGGTAACAGTTTCACTATTATTGTATATGTATTTTCCCTTGTTTCAGATTCAGAAGAGGAAGATGACGATGAGGAGGATGATGATGGGGAAATATCACTGAGTGCTGTTTATCGTGATAACTTGGGTAATTGACTTATCTGTATTTTGAAAATTCTTTTACCAATAGAAAGCCACTTTATTTTTGATTGTCATGGACTATATTTTAGCGCTGTTTATTGTGATAACTTGGGTAATTGACTTATCTGTATTTGAAAATTCTTTTACCAATAGAAAGACCCATAGAGAATTCGAACCCACACCCTTTGTAATCAGAGGCAGAGGTTATATCCACTGGTCTATCACGGCTCAGCTCGACTGGGAACGTATTGTAGTCAGTAATATTTATGTGTCTCATGTGTTACGTCATCCGCAGAGGAAGAAAGCTCGGCCAGCTCAATGTTCGCAGGCAGCGATGTGGAGGAGGAAGAAGATGATGAGGAGGACAATGAGAATGATGCCAACCCAGAGCACAAGGCCAAGGCTATAGGTAGGCTGCATGCACATCTAAGTCAAAATTCATTTATTTCAGTTAGGCTTAGTTTACAGGTACTTTTGAAATCTCAGGTAATGTTAGAGACGAAATATCTTAGTATTCCATGGATTCATCGTGTGGCAGCATCTCCTATTAAAAAGTGGATGCACAATCAGCGACCAAAAAACCAACTTCTTGGCACTCAATTCAAGTTGTCGCATTTGCAAATTCAACCTTAAACTCAATTCTTAAGGTTTGCTCTGAATTTGGGATTTTATTAAACATTGGACTGTATTTTGAAGGCCTTTAAGTATAATTTTCTTTACCAATAATTCTAAAACTGTCAAAAAGCAAAATTGGCCAGTTTTAAGTGATATTCTATTCTACATGAGTGATTTCTACATAATCTCGCTGTGTGGCAACACATTTACTGTCATAACAAAAATCTGTCATTATAGAGCAACCAATCATTATTGATAGTTTTATCAGATTAATAAAATAATAATGGAATTCGGATGAATTACAATATTATTAGTTAGATGAAATTGACTTGAATTTATTTTTTGTTTTGTTACATTAGACGGAGAAGAGAACGCACGCGACCCCGAAGAGAGCACTCGAGGTAAAAAGCGAAAACATGAGGACGAGGACGAAAATTGAAGTTGCCTTATGCGGAGTTATCTTACTAGTTCGTAAGTGTACAGCACTCCGGAGCGTCGGACAATAAACACGGTCATAGCTATGGTGAACCAAACTTCGGCCGCTCAGAAATTGTGTGTCTTGACAGATCGTGATCGAATGGGCGACGTAACTTTGAACTGGTGAACAATTTACGGCGAAAGGAGATGGTCCAAAATAGTATGCAGCCCAGGATCAGTCATTGTACCCAAGCGGAAATTAAAGAATATATTTTTCCCTATTTTTGAAATCTACGAATTTACTGTTTTCTTTCGAAATAATATTCATTCTCTTCCAAGAAATGCAACATTAATATGGGTAATAATGCCGGATTTATGACTTTTTTAATGCAGTAGTCGAATTGACGTTTGCTGTCATTGTCATGTTATAGTTGCTTTAAGGGCGCCATCTTGATATTACTCAAAAACTTTGGTTTTAATTTTATTTATTTCTTTTTATTTAGTTAGATTTATTCACTTATTTAGATTTTAATAAAACACTAGTATTTTTAAAATTTTAATGATACGGGGTACAGGAGTGGACCTGAAATGGACCATCTCCTTTTAAATATATTTTATTAAACTTAATAATGAGTAATAACATTAAAAATTGAATAATTATGCCAACTTACAATAAACCTATTAATTTTGGGTTAAAATTATTAACAATTAAATGAGAAAATTATGATTTTTAAACCAAAGTTACAAAGTTATGCCAACTGTTTATTTTGTTTTTGTATCACCATCTGACAGGTGTCAGAAACGCAATCTCTGAGCGGCCGGACTTTAACGTTCTTATGGGGATACAGTCCGAACTGTACATGGGTCCATAACCATAAACCAGCGCAACAACTACCGAAGTCATTCTATATTATCACCATTTAACTAAAAGTTCGTTGACGTCATTTTTGTGTGTGGAATCTGCAGTTTGTTGTCCGAAAGTTAATATTTCAATTAAATTGTTTATGTAATAATTATTTTTTATTCAATTTGACATGCTTTCTTTAGTCTAATCCTCAGACTAATTACATAAGGACTTGTATCGCATTCAAATTCACGAACAAAATTGTGTTATTTTTTGAGGAAAACGTACTAAAGTTTGGTATATATGTACTAAACTAGGAATTTTTGGCCAGTTTTTACTCCATTCAACTACAAAAAAAATGGTATTTTTAAGGAGTTATTTAACCCACAAACACGATTACAACTATGAAACATCAATACTATGGAGACGTTTATTATCGCATTGGATCATTGATCATATACTTTGACATAAAAGCTACATCTAGCGAGGCAGGTCCTTATCTAATTAGTCTGAGGTCTAATCGAACGAAATGAGAGTGCATGATTTTTTTTTAGATGTAAATTAGCTCTCGAACTTTTAAGATTACAATATAATGGAGTAGCTAAGTGGTAAGTACTATTAATGTGAATATGTGAATGATGATCACATATTAAATGTATGACACATTTTTAATTCTGTTTTGAAAATATAAATTCTATGCAAGAGATTCCGCCTGTATTTACAACCAACTGTTAGACTGGTTGAGACATATTTAATGGTAATCGTAAAACCGATTACATCGGACATTTATATTTACAAATAGTCTAATAGCAAAATGATAGATAATGTTCAGTGACACATTGCAAATAGGTTGCCTAGTTAAATTGCGGCCAAACATATTTTTCATACAAAATCTAGGAAACTATGAATTTGATCAAAGGCAACCTAATACAGTTAAATTAAATATAAAAAAGCTTTCATTTGATATACTAACTGATGAGGGTATATAAATAACATTACTTAACTGTTTATATAAGGCAACCCCACAATTGCAGTGTGAGCAGGCAACCTTTATAGTCCTTTTCATGAAAGAAGTCAGTAAGGCACTGTCAATTTTAGATCAGGTTTTTTCTTTTATGAAAAGGAGTATACTTTTTGAATTATTTTAACGAGCACGATTTTTTTAACTAACCAATGAAGGAAGAAGATTTAGTAAATATAAAAAAATCAATACCGTTTGACCGCAGTTTGACTAGGCAACCTATGTGTGTGTCAATGTGAATATTTTCTATCATTTATTTCTTATCCCAATTAAATAACAGATGAGGGTATATATTTCTTATGTCGGATCTCGTATACCTGCGACTTAAATCCATAAGGGGTTCATACTTTACCAAAAAAACGAAAAAATATCTGCAATATGTACTTTAGCACGTTTGAAATAAATTTAAATCATTCCCGATATAACAGTAGTCCCACTTGAAATAAATTTACACCTCTTTATAATTTTTGGTAATTTTAATATATTTATTGTAGTGTAAATTCTTCTCTTTTAGACATTCAGTAATGTTACTTTTTGTTTTCGAAATGGCAACCACATTTTGCCATATTATTAATTAAGTTACCCCAAACTAATAAATGCAATGAAGCCATTTAAAACAATTACAATAAATAAAGTCAATTGTTTTGTATATTATAATATACAAACGTATAAAAGATCTATATGTACACGAGAAAATATTGTGGCGCCCTTTTAATATCCAATAATAAAATATATAAATTTGATTATTTCAATTCTCAAAATGTATGTATATATTCTTGAATTCGTATGATTTTGTAATCTCACATTTATACCCCAAAAACTTATGGCGGTAGGCGTGATAAAATAATAATTATTGTTAATATAATTTTTACTTTAGTAATAATAATACTAAAAATAAAGTTATAGCAATTACAAATAAAATAAAATGTTACAAATAAAATAACACACTTAAGTATAATTTTTAACTTAGTTAAGGTCAGATTTATTCATAGGGAGGGGGTTATATATTTATTTTAATAATACAGCTACTTTTGGAGTCTGACTGTCAAAACATGACATTAAAATAATAGGTTACCTACCTACTAGAAAAGTTTAGGGTCATAGAAAAGTTGTAATACCTGATAATATTTATTTGAAATTGAAATTTGAGTGTAGATTGAAATGTTACTTTATGACCCAATCTGCCATTAGTTTTTGCTGATATGTATATAAGAAATTCTAAATGATGCTTGTGGTGTTTTTGTTCAAATTATCGTAATAAAATGTTATAATGATTTTTTAATTGAATTAGATGAAATTCTTTGACTTCTTACCGATTTCAGAGAATATTTTTCTATAATATTTTTAAATTTTAAAAGAGCAATTTATGCACCTAGTATATGTTTGGTTGATACATCATGGTGAATGTGCCAGATAAGTGTTGAAGAGAATTTTAGTTATTAATCTTATTGTATTGTGTAAGTCATTAAGTTTAAGTAATTTACAACTTGGTCTGTTGAAATATTATAATCCTATTAAGACTTTATTTCTGGGATTGTAAAATAAAACCTACATCCAAAACTTCATTTGTTTTATTTACTTACCCCAACATTTACAAATCTTATTTAAATGCCTCTGAGGAACTACAAGTAACACATAATTTAGTTAGAAGTATGTAGAAATAACTTTTCACAGCCAGTTTTAGCTTGAAGTGTCCATCTGTGATTTGAAAGTAACTGTATCCTCAAGTGTTAACAAAGGTTTTTTTTTGTCTGTTTGACCATGCTTATCTCTGGAACTGCTGAACAGACTTGGGACTTGCTGTTAAGAGGAGACTATCGAGTTACATACTTGCGAGAAACAAAAACCCATGCAAATATCTCATATTATCTAGTGTGACACAAAAGAGTAGAAAATAAATGAGGGCGCTGTAGTCACATATTGTCGTTCATAGGGTAACCCTGTGATCTGTCATCTACTAGGACTGCAACTATCTTGATACTTGATAATAATAATTGATATTTTGTTCAAAACAAAGTTTTATTATGTTCTTCCGTTCTAGTAGGTTTATTATGTTGTCCGTTGAAAATAATTTTATTCATCTTTTCTTTATAATAAATATATTTAGAAAATACAATATAGCTCCAAAGTAAGCATCATATGTTATTTGTACTAAGATAGCTAATTTAATGATTTACATTTATTAAACTTAAATAAATTCAAGTCAATCTCATTTAAATCTAAATAAATTATATTTATTGTAATTTATTTGGTAATTATCCGAATTTCCACTATTATTTATTTTAATAACCTGATAAAACTATCAATAATTATTGGTTGCTCTATGATGACAGTAAAATATATGTTGCCACACAGCGAGATTATTAGTTTCATTTTTATTAATCTTTTATGTGGCATTTGAACTTAAAATTCTACTCTTTTATGTCGCACTATAGTAATTCAGTCATTGCATAGTAGTTTGTTGATCTAAAAACTGTTGCAGCAAGGAGTTCTCAATGGGTATGACCAGATTTTCACTGCCGTCGTAAGTACGCTTCTGTTTGACGAGCTTGTGGTCCAAGAACTCTGTCAGTTGGGCTCTTAAAGCGAGGTCCGAGCTTACTAGGAACTGTTCACGAGCCTTGGAGTACAAGTCCTTGAAGGGCAAACCTGAAATGTAAAATGGTAAGTTTAAATAAGTTTGTAACCCTCCTCCCGACAAATAATAGATTAACATTTTAACGATACACTATAGCGTCTATCGTTTCAAAAGGGACATAGAACTCACAATCACACGCTCCAATTCACTACAATGCGACAAAAAGAATAACTTAGCATTACATGGATTCACCGTGCAGGTGCCGGGTCCATCGCGTGGCAAAGTCCGAGCAAAGTCCAGGACTTGTGACTACTGGATGTAGGGTTAAGGAATTCCTTTACGATCGATCAACACTTCCCTTCTCCGCTCGTGTTTTTGTTGCCTAGCCAAATTTGGTAAGATTCTATTGGAGAAGCTTTGGATACTCGTTCTAATGTAGAACTAGCTGCAAGACCAAGGTCTTTAAGCAAGTTATAGAAATTTTGCTGGTAATCCTCTCGCACCTATTTCTACGGCGTACAGACTAACTAACTAACATAGCCATTTTTAGTTAGTTCATTTGTTAGGTCATAATATTTATTCACTTTTATACTGTGGTCCTTCGGAATGTTAGTCTCTCACGACACAGTAAGCTCTACAAATATTATTCGCTTAGTTTGTTTGGACAAAAGGAAAGTGGCTGGTCTAGATCTCGACATCCGCTGGGATTTTATAATATTTCTCATATGTATCCATTAATAAAGTCCAATCAGGTGCAGACCCTAGGATTGAGTAAGACTTACTAGATGATTTTGTTGTTGAACCTTATTTGTAGTCAATCCTTTTTGAGCTCTAGCTACTGAAAGGCTTATAGCTTCACATAGTAGCGACAGGAATTATACGGATACCATCATTTTATGGTAGAGCAATGCAATTACCCTCACCTGCATGTTCTACATGCCTTCACTAAACAATTTATGATCAATACATAAATCACTAAACACCCTCTTATTTGTACTATCGCTGTCATAACTTTCTGCAAATACCTTCTATAATAGTATAATTGAATGTTAACACCACCCGTACTCCAGGAACTGGTACCTTGATAGTGAGACTGCTTGTGATTCTGCAGCTGGTGCTCTATGATGATCTGGAAGATGCCCTTCGCGTTGCTGGTGAGCGACTGGTACACGCTCTTGAGGGACGACAGCTGCAGCGCGCCGCTGCGGCCGGACATCAGGGAGTTCTCGTATGACGTCTCTTGGCTGTACGGCAGGAAGGTTGTCACATCCCACCACGTGAACATGAACTTGCTTAGCTTTGAATGGTCCCATACTGAAAATTTATAAATTATGATTAATATGTAATTTTGAAGAAATTAAATATCACGTGTCTTAAACGGTGAAGGAAAACATCGTGAGGAAACCGGCATACCAGAGAATTTTCTTAATTCTCTGCGTGTGTGAAGTCTGCCAATCTAACCTGGGCCTAACCCCTCTCATTCTGTGAGGAGACTCGAGCTCAGCAGTGAGCCGAATATGGGTTGATAATGATGATGATGATGATGTAATTTTGTATATACTAATATTATAATGAGGAAATAATAAGGTAGCTGACTCATTTGAAAGGAGATGGTCCATTTCAGGTCCACTCTTGTACCCCGTATAAATAAAATTTTAAAAATACAAAGATTTTATTAAAATCTAATTAAGTGAATAAATAAAAATAAATTAACAAAATGAATACCCAAGTTTTTTAGTTATATCAAGATGGAAATCGACTACTGCATTGAAAACGTCATCAATCCGCCATTATTACTCTTAATAGTGTTGCATTTCTTGGGAGAGAATGAATATTATTTCGAAAGAATTAAAGTAAATTCGTATATTTGTTTAATATTTTCTTTTATTTCCGCCAGGGTACAATGACTGATCCTGGGCTCCATACAATTTTGGACCATCTCCTTTAATATAAACGGTGATGATGATGACGATGACGATGATGATGGTGATGATGAAGCAGTAACTCACAGAGCGGCGCGTTGATGTGGTCGATGGTGGCGATGAGGTGCACGCGGTCGGCCCGCGCCAGGCTCGCGAGCGCGCTCTGCGCCTTGGCAGTGCGCAGCAGCGCGCCATCGATGTTGTGCACTAGCACGAACACGCGCCCGCCGCTCTCGTTCAACTGCGCTTCTATTAAGTTGATTGCATCGCCTGTAAGAAAGTAGTTTAAGTCATCACAATAGGCTAAGCTAGACATTTTTTTTTAGTTTTTTCTTTAATAAGAATATTTGCCATATCTTTTATAATATGACCAATATTTCCATTCTCTTCCAACTAGTCGGGAAAGACTATGCTAGGAGTGGATACGACAATAGACCAACGGGGTGGGGATCGAACCACCACCTCGGTGATGAGTCCAACCGCTCTTACCACAAAAATATTAGTTAGTTTGACATTTAGTACATCAAGTAACATTGTGACGTCACAAAATGGACGACAGCGTTTTTGACGTTTGGAAAATTTGAAAAATACATGCTTTTTAAATTAACTTTGTTAAGAAATCCTTAACTTTTATTAATTAATGTCGATATATTTCGGACCCTTATTCCATGGGTCAACGATCCTATTGAGACAAATATCTTAGCATCCCATCATGGATATACCATACTGGTGCAGAGTCAATGGTGTGATAGAACAAAAAACGAGTGTGCTTTAGATTACACAACTGAAGTAAAACTTCTTTCAAAAATAAAAAACAAAACCTATCCAATGATATATAATTATATAGGCAGGCTCCCACACATTATTGCTGGTTCTCTCAGCTTCTTTATGGAGAAATTTGTGCCAAATAAAACCATTTGTGTGACTACAACTAACCTCTAAAGTATAAGCAATTGCTTCAGAAATTTATCAAAATTATATACAATTCTGTATATTTGAACATGAAAGGAGATGGTCCATTTCAGGTCCACTCCTGTACCCCGTATCATTAAAATTTAAAAATACAAGGATTTTATTCAAATCTAAATAAGTGAATAAGTCTAACTAAATAAAAAGAAATAAATAAAATTAAAACACAAATTTTTGAGATAAATCAAGATGACGCCCTTAGAGCAACTATGACATGACAATTGACAGCAAACGTCAATTCGACTACTGCATTAACAAAGTCATCAATCCGCCATTATTACCCATATTAATGTTACATTTCTTGGGAGAGAATGAATATTATTTCGAAAGAATTAAAGTGAATTCGTAGATTTGTTTAATCAAAAATAGTTAGAAAAAATATTTTCTTTTATTTCCGCCAGGGTACAATGACTGATCCTGAGCTCCATACAATTTTGGACCATCTCCTTTGTGTGAATAAAAAGGGAGTGATACTTGACCTATATTTGATGGAACATGAGTGTTCTCCAGCAGATCAACCACAATAGTTTCCAGAATACTCTTCATAGTAAGACTAGGAAAGAACCCATTAACAACAACACAAGGCATATCCTGAAGTTTCTCCGCTTGAAACCTCTGCAGGACTTGTCTCTTAGAACCTATGCCGTATAGGATCACATTGAAATTTTCACTTAGTACATAAAGCCATCTGTCAAATAGTTGATCATAGGTTTCTGTGAGATCTCTTATTTTGTGCTGATGTTCGGTTGACAAATGAACATCAAATTCTTTCATGTTATCATTGAGATTCATATTTTTCAATCTTGCTAAGGTATGATCTGATGTGGTAATCTGAAAAGATTAGATGACTTATTAAATATTTTTATCCATTTAGATAAATTCGAATCAATAAATGAACACTTTACATGTAAACATTGACAAATGCAATACTCGAAGAGCCAATTTACATTGGGGTCCCAAGGCGCTGGAATGGTGACCCCTGCACTGGAAAGCGCAGTTTGGTTGACACCCCAATAGGTGGACTGATGACATCAAGCGGGTGGCAGGGACCTGCTGGATGCTGTCGGCTCGAGATTGTTTTGTTTGAAAGTCCATGCAAGAGGCCTATGTCCAGCAGTGGACGTCCATCAGTTGATAATGATGATGAACTCTGAGCCACCAGAATCAAAAATTTTGGTAAAAATAAAATTTGAAGATTCAAGATGAAACTCACAGAAAAATAAAATTGATAGTAATCAATTGTAAAAATGCTCCCCGGATCCTGGACTATATGTAACTGTACAAACTCAATTCCTACGCTTTACAGTATAGATTATTTAATTTAGTAAAAAATTAATTTTGCTGTAAATAAATGAATAGTACTAACTTTTTTACTAGAATTCATCATGAAATAATTATCTGGTGTGACAAAATATTCCGAGTCTTTTTGTTTTGCTTTGCCACCTTTATTCCTAGTGATTTGTGATGCAGTCGACTTCTTTGGACAACTTTCCTCTTCAACATCTGAATTGCTCTCACTTTCTGAAGGGACCTGGAATATAGTTATGTACATTATAATATCTACTTTTATTGTTTTTATTACTTATCGACAAGTATCTTTTTTGACCTTTTACCAAAATAAAATAAATTAATATTTATTTTAAGAACCAAAGTCTAATATAATGCAGATTAAATAAAATGCAATTTTTTCAATTTGTTAAAATGTAATTAATTCTTTCTCCAATAAACAAGCTACTTTAGGAGAAAATACTAAAAATGTGTTTATTTCTGCCTCCGAGCAACTTTATTTTAATAGAGGCTTAGAACCACCACACTGTTGCAATGTGTATGATAATCTTTGAAGCTATGATGACTACAATCTTTATTTACCTTTGAAGTATGTTGACCCCTAACACATCAACCTACGTCAACTTCGTGACACTTTTCAACTTACCTCTTCATCACTTTTGCTTGGAACAAAATCACTGCTGCTTCCAGAGAAATCACTGTCCGAGTCACTTTCTACTGCCTGGATAATTTCTGAAAACATATTTTAAATACAACTGCAACAAATCATTGCTAGATTGTTGTGGGTTTCTTCTTAGGCCTGAGCATATTTATTTGATTACTCATCAATATGATGGACCAAATATTATGTCAAAGAAAAGAGAAAGGGATATTTTATGCTATACTTTTTGTTGCAATAGAACAAAAGTGTGAACTATTCTAACACAATTACATTATCTGAATTATCATGATCAATGACATTATCTGCTAAGCCATATTCTATTTCATAAAACACAGTATTATTACATAAAGAACAGATACTGATAGCTCTATAAAGCACTTGTACTATGCATTGCGTTTCAGACTTCCGGGGACATAGCCATGGGACTCTGCCAGTTTCACAATAAACTTAAGATGTTACTTACTTTTCTTCATAATATTAACAACATGTTTAGGTGTTGCCTCAACCACCTGCTGTAGATTGAGATACTTCTTAGGAGTTTTCATTGGTGTGTTAGTGTTATTGAAGGAATTGGTAACAGCTGCCTTAACTATATTCTGGAGATCATTTTTTGTATGACGAGATTTGAATTTGAAAATATCCTGGCCTTCTACATCATCACTTGTGAAGAGAGCTGCAATGATGTAAGAATAAATCACTAATTAATGCAATATACCAGTCTATAGTTAGGTTAATTACACTAATATCTAAGTATTCTGAATACAGATCAGTCCAGAATAGCACAGAGCAGTTTTCTTCATCAGATCATAATCTTAGCAGTGGAATGATACATGAAAGTCATGTAAGTGGAAGTGTAATGCATCTCTCGAAATACAAGTAACTTAATTCAAAGAAACAAGCAGTATGTATTACTTATATTTATAATTACAGTATACAGTCAGTCAGTACAGTCACTGAAATGTCATTTTACTAACTAGAATTAATAATCTTAATTAAGATTAATTGTACGTACGATTATTAATTCCAGTCAGTAAAATGACATTTTAGTGACAGTTGCACTTGTCATTTTACTGACTGGAATTAATAATTGTATTATAATTTGACATCAATTAATACATATTGCTTGTAATTCTGTAATTGTCATTCTTTACTCTGATTGGGTTTAATGTTTTCTTTACCTTTTGGTTTTGGTGTGCTGCTCTCATCAATATCCTCATCAGAACTTTCAACATAACATTGGGTCTTTCTTTTTACAGGTGACATGTCTAAGAACTCTTCATATCTCTTTGGTGCAGTCCTGTTTCTAGTTCTTCTAGGTGTGCAGCTCGGTTCAGCCATATCTTTTCCTATAAACCATCAACACAGCTAGTGGCAATGAGTAGGACTATAATAGCAGTAGCGCTGACAGATTACGCTTGCAAGTTACAAGAAGGACTTCCTACTGTTTTAAATATTGGATAGTTTGCATTTTAATGCTTTGCAATTGCACGTTGTAGAGTCAACATCTCCTGAGGATGCTCCGGTTTCGGGGTGAAACGTACGTAGAGAGTATTTTGTTGGACCTGGGTGACGTTGTAGCATGGGTTCGTCGACTTTTCGCGGATGATAGCAAAATAAATAAATCATTATATAATTCCTACTGTTTATCGAAGACAATGGTAGACAATTACATTGAATAAGAATTTGTAGATGTATTATGTAGGTACAGATCCTGCAGATTAACATCAAATTAAAAACAATTAATGGTTGAGTGTTGACACATGGCTCAAATGATGTTGGTACTTGTTTGTTTAAATGTGTTTAGTAGTTAAGGTGTCAAGTTATTTTGCACAGGTAGTACATGTAAATTATACTCATATTACTTACTACTACAAACTACTACTAGTAGTGTGTCCAGGTACGTATGTTAACACATACAAGCGAAGTTGAGAAGAGCCGCTAGGAAAACAACAGAGTAACAGGTACACAATTTACGTGAATGTCATAGAAGAACCCTTGATAATAACATGAACCCAATGGTTCATTTTTAGTAAGTACCTACGTAGTTATTTGTTACAAACCTGCAGTGTTGATTTATCCTTATTATTGTATTACAATGGCTCGTAAATCGTTTTCGAAATTCCTATGAGAATCAAGGTTTCCTTATTTTAAAATATCCACCTTTCACAAATTACAGGCGTAAAACTAGTGCACAATACGTTAACATAATACTTGGGAGTTAGGGACAAGTAATAAACAAAATTTTTGCAAACTTTAGAGAAATTTCAAATAAATGTAATTTAATTTAAAATTTGAAATAAAAAAACAGTGCAGCTGCCGCCGGATGAAACATGTTTCTGACGTCTGTCAGTGTCAACTGTCAATGTCAACTGGGTGTCACTGTCAGTTGTAAGCAAAGAATATATCTCCAAAAAAAGAAGTCAGTCTACATACACAATAATGTTGGACATAGCTGCGACACTATTTCCGCATACGAAATATT
Organism: Bicyclus anynana; assembly: GCF_947172395.1. Taxonomy (NCBI): domain Eukaryota; kingdom Metazoa; phylum Arthropoda; class Insecta; order Lepidoptera; family Nymphalidae; genus Bicyclus; species Bicyclus anynana. Next base: position 10,482,694 of record NC_069094.1, on the reverse strand, counting down.
TTTGAATTAATGTCAGCATTTTTTTTAGTTTTTTTTCATCGAGTTTTAATAAAACACTTGCTTACTTTTAAAATATTTGAAATAGAAACCAATTGAGAAAAACAAAAAGTAAGATATTTCCGTAAAGAGTAGGGAGTTAGGGAGGGGTAGCGATCAGGCGGGAACGACTGGCGATATAAGGCACCCGCCGTACGGTTGGCGTCCGAGCCGTCCACTCCACATATCTCGTTGTGTAATTCTTTATGGGTTACTTAGGATAGGCGGGGAGAATTGAGAAGTGAATTATGAATGTTGCCATGTCAGAAAGGATCCCTTAAACCTGCATCCGGAGTCACAAGCCTCTGGGACTGCTCTATTCTCTTCTATTCTAGAGTCTTACAGTTTGATTCGTTAATTAAGTTGCCTGACAAATAATCATATTTGAGACACGTGATATTTAATGCAGGTAACTGAAAAGTTGGAGGTGCATTCCTCGGACCGGATTCGAACCGACGCCCTCTGAATCGAAGGCAGAGGTCATATCCACTGGGCTATAATGTCTCTCATGATTTTTAGTCAAATATTTTCCTAAAGTTAATTGTAGGTAAACCTTCAGTTTATCAAATCCTACATAATAAACATGATTGTGTGTCCCATTTTCATGATAGCTTTAAAATATTATAACTGGGGAGAATTAAAAAACATAGTTTACATCTTTTCATTTATTTGCTCAACTTATTGACAATTTGGAAAATCACAGTTAATATTTCTGACAATTGTGTTGTAACTATCATATTACGCGACAACAGCTGCCAGTATGTAAATGGGGTGTGGGTATAAAATGGTATTATAAATATTGATAATTTATTGGCCACAGTATATTACTATTTATATATTATTGTATTGTAATTATATAATGAAATTGGTACATTGATTTGTAAATAAACTTAAAAGAGTCAAGAGAACAGATGCTGTTATCAAAATATTATATACCTAATAGACAAATATAGTTGATTAAATTACATACATATTTTGTTACATTTTCATTAATGAAAGCGAGCATAAACAAATGAAGAGTGACTTGACTTGAAAGACACAAAATACAAATAGAAGCAAGACAATGACTATCATTCACTAAAATTCTTTTTTAAATAACTACAACACATTTATTTATTTATCAATTGAAAATTAAAACCATTAGAATCGTTTAAAAAATATTATACATATATTTTATAAATGGAAAAAAAATCACAATATGTCATTAGAATATCACCTGTGTAAGTAACAAATAAAGATAAATGGTGTCTCACGGTGATACAACTTAACATTTAGCACTTAACATATATTGTTATGGTGGGATCATAGCTCTATATACAACACCAACAAATTCAATATGCTATTACCATTGACCTCTTACAATAAAAGGACGCACAATCATGTAGAAAATTTCACTTAAAAACTGGCCAATTTTGCTTTGACAGTTTTAGAATTATTGGTAAAGAAAATTTTACTTAAAGGCCTTTAAATATAGTCCAATAATCAATTAATACCCATATTCAAACTTAAAGATTGACTTTGCAAATGCGACTATTTGAATTGAGTGCCAAGAAGTTGTTTTTGGCACTCATTGAGTGGGGACGTTTTTTGGTCGCTGATTGTGCATCCACTTTTTAATAGGAGATCGTTGGCTATTACAATCACTCGAGTCACCTACCACATCTAAACTAATGTCACAGAGCTTTGTACATAGAAGCGTGAAGGCCGATACATTCAAAACTGGACTCCATTCACATGCATTTGTACAAAACTATGTTACAAAACTTTATAAACATTTATTGCATTCAAATACCAAACTACTTTTAGTAGATCAAAATGTACTACTATAAACTTCTACCAAGAATTTTCTGAAAGCAATTCACGATAACTCGAATCTGATTCCATTACATTTTCTACATCTTTACCCATTCGTTTTTATTTTTTTAATTAAATATATCATCAAACTATTAGCCAATAATGTACACAATGCGTTTTAATATTTAATCATTTCATTTTATTAATACATCATTTTTAAATATTATGAGGTTTAATATTGAATACACTGCAATAATTTACATTAAAAATAATATGAGAATGTTCACATAAACGACATACCATAAAATATATCTCCGAGCCTACTTTGAAAACTACGTAAACGCGCAAAAAGCGTCCAGCATATTATCATTATAACATACACATTAAAGTAATCATTTAAAAGCGGCACAATAAAAGACCGCGAGAGACAAAATGTTAGGTCTTGAGATCAAAAATAGTAAACGAAGTGATGAGTCTCTGGGACTCACAACTAAACATACGTAACACGTCCGCCGGCCACTTCTCCACTGCGGAATCGTTCCAATTCCGTCCATTGTTCCAAATATGTCCACACACGACACCTGGTCACAAGTTGGCTGACGGAGGACTTCCGTTAATACTAAATATTTTAGTGCTAATATTATATTTGTCGCCACATTCAAACCTTACAGGATTCCAAATTTATAATATAGTTTCAACAGTTTCAACGATTGTATAGTCCGTTTGAACCATGTATTCACTTAGCAATATTACAGGCTCAACAAACGTTCGTCAAATGTGCAGGAGACAACACTTATCTCTGCTAAAACCCCTTTACGATACTAACTTAGTAAACATCACTCAATTTACGCGAATGATGTGACAGCTTCATAGAAACATTTGCTCGTGTTAAATGTCTGTGTCTTCGCACAAAGCACCCAAACTATTCGTGAACAAATATTTGCATTATAATTTGCGCGCAATCTAGATATATTATATACTATATATATCCAGATATATATATATATAGTACGATTATTAATTCCAGTCAGTAAAATGACAAGTGCAACTGTCACTGAAATGTAATTTTACTAACTGGAATTAATAATCGTATTATATAAAGGGCTTACGACAGTGATGTAGTTCCAACATATTGCTCAACTTGTTGGAACGACGTTGCAAAACATTCGTATATTCGTAGTTCTTCATCATCAGAAATTATTGTTTAGACCCATAATGTTCCTTAGTGAATACATAGTTTAACATTGCTCATCATTGATGGCAACATTTAATGAATTAATCAATTTCCTCACATTCAAAACACACTAATTAAGAGTTACACATACACATACATATTATATATAATGTATATAATATATATGTGTATATGTTTTATGAGTATGAATGTATATTAGTATATTCGGATAGACACGTGTTCGATTTACGCCCGAAATTAATAATCAATCCTAATCCGTTTTTTCCTGTCTAAGATCGATATTTCAATCCATTTCTTATATAAAGCATGCCAATAAGCGATCCTCGAATCGAGTTTGCAATCTTAAAAATCAATCTATCATTGGGAGGACGGATCACAGATTAGAGATGGCCTCTGTATGAAAATGTAAATTTTTACGTGTCAATAACCTATCCGACCATTTTGACATATCCATAGATCGGTGTAAACAAAACGAACTTCTGTACTCAAACTACAAAAACGTCAGTTCAAGTTGTCAAAAATTTTCCGTTCCATTTTCGGTAGTGCGTTCTTCGTGTAGTGTGTATTTGATAATAAAATGATTTTTTTACGTGTTTTGAAATGTAAAGTCATATTTAGCTTAAAACATATTTCAAGTGGGTATTCCGTTTTTAATTTAAAGATTTGTTACATTTATAAAACGTTGAATAAAAAGTATTATTGAATTAAGCACTGTGCTAAGAACGGAACAACAAGGAGGGAAAAGATTGCTTGCGATCGTCAGAAAAACATATTTAGATTGCAGAGTTTTAATATTGGCACGAAGATTAGAGATCAATCGGGATTCGGATTGGAGATACATTATTAATTTCGGGCGTTAGACTTTGTCAATGTACATTGCCTAAGTGGACTCAGCCTCAAACACTCAGCAGTATTAATATTGCACATGTCACTAATATTAACATTATTAATACATTGATAAGGACGTTTATTAAAATATAAATTTCTACTTATTTTTATTTTGGTAATTACAAACATCGAAATATTTTTTAATTTAAGGATTAATCCATACATGTTGGCGAATAATTTTATTATAAGGAATTAATGATCAATTCTTTCTAGTATAGTCTAGCAATTCCGTTGTATTGTTCGTTTTGGGCCGATGTCTAATTCGGTTTCTACTATTACTCGTATATTTCCGTTAGGGTAAATATGATAATAAGTTCAATATGGCGTGTGTAAAGGAAGGACTCGATCTATTTGCTATACAGTATATGTAATGTAGAAATATTCTCTATAACCAAAGAAATCTTCATAACAATGTTAGGAGGAGGCGATGTTTTTGTGGCACAGTATATTATGTTATTTAGAGCTATCCTCTAAAACCAAAGAAATCTTTATAGCAAGCCATAGAAATGGCATGCACTATATCGTAAGTGTCGTTGACGAATAGCTTACATCAAGAATGACCATTCGGACATATGAGACATTACATACATTCATTTTATGTGACAGTACACACAAATAGGCTAATTTACTAACTTTGACGTATATTAGATGACATATTCGAAATGCTTCCTCAATTTTTGCACCAATTTCGCATCAAATTATCACAAATAAAAACTATATTTCATTTACGAGTATCTATACTGTCTTAACTATACAGTCTCATTTTCAATAAGCTTTAAAGCAGTTGTTAATACTTTAATTAAATATTCAGATAGTTGTGTGGTCTGTCTTTGGTATTTAAGTGAAAATGCCACACTGACCGTAATTATAAAGTTTTTTTTTTAGAATTTTAACTATAGTGAGTGTTATTCTCACGTGAAACAAAGTTTACATCGTGCCGCGTTGCAAGAACCAGCTCATGACTAAGGCCCCGCGTGGGTTTGAAACTAGTCGGGCATACTCAGACGTTGTATCACGTGAGTTTCAGCCGTGTTTCGTAATCAATTAATAAGTTACAAAAATAGGTAATAAAAAAACAATTTTACCACCTTCTAATAACTAATCCGATATTCAATGTTTTAAATAGTTGAGTGAAATAAAAGCTCCAAAAAAAAATTTCAAGAAACTATTTTACTTATTTATATTGAATTGAAACAAAAAAATAACTGATTTTATTAATTAATGTGATATTGAAAAAAATATATAATTAAAATAACGAACGCGAATTAAGTGAATAAAATTGCTCATGTTTAATTTACTGAGTGTCATAATTCAGTGACGAAATATATATCGTACGGTTACCCAACATGGGTAGCGGGTTCGATTTCACTTCTCTGGATGTTACATATTGAAGGTAAACAGTGAAACTAAACCGCAACAAGTAGAAGGGCGTCTACTTAAAATATTGATCTATCCGTATTGCCAAATACACGCGCCATATTAACGTTGTTTATCGAGGTAAAAGAATAGAAACTAAGGCCAGCGCAGACGGTGTGGTGTGCACTTAAATGCGTAATAGCAATGCTTACCCTCATTGGCGTGCACAGTTTTTGACCAGGGACAGACACAACGAAATTACAAGTTGATAACTGGAACAATTTTTATTTGCATATATGAGATGCGAGTAATTGTTTTCATTATACGTTTGCTTAACTTGTACTTGATGGGCGTTTTAAAAATCATGTTTGGATAGTGCCTACCTTGACAAAATGCCCTGTGCACGCCCATGCGTAAACGCCGCTATAGCTTGGCAACTTCGTTCGTAACACTCCAGATGGTCCACGCGGGCCGGGGGGCATGTAGCGATGAATGAAAAACCCACGACCGATGCACCTCACTTCCCCGCACCCACCATTTCACACCCCCGCATTCTTTCCCCCCGTCACCCACATATAATGGGAGTGTCATCAAAGAACTTGCCAGACTATAGCGTAGCGTCTATATACTACATCTTGCTGGCAAGAAATACAAGCGTAACGAGGACCTCAGTTATATATTGTAATTATGAGTTTTAATTTATGATTCGCGCACAAACGAATCAGTACCAAATACCAATATTGGCCATAGTGAGTAAATGCCAATAACTTAGTTGGCCATCAAGTTCGCCCAATTATACTAATGCCAACGATATTATCGCCTATAATGGCCTGCAATAGCCAGACGTACCTTGATTTTATGAAAACTGCAAGTTTTATCAGCAAATTCTCCTACCGTACATTGTGCAGTGGCAGTTTTTGCCACTAGATGGCACTGTAACAGTTCCTTAGAAATTCGCGTTTACGGTAACGCGATCGTCACAGTATGAAAACATTGCAAACTGCTACTAGGCACACAGTAGCCAATTACGGAGTTGGGACTGTGCAGGCTTTCAAGGTAACACGCTTTAAGGGTCCAATTGCGCTAACATGCGACCAACGAGATAATCTCGTGAAGGTAAATTGACAAAATTCGACGATTTTCCCATTTCGGTTAGTTTTTCTTACTAATACCCTGATCGACAAACTTATGCACGCCGCTGGCTGTGGTGATTCTTGGGTTGAAAACTTTCTGCCTTCATAAAATGAGGTACCTCTGGCTAGCACAGACACTCGTTCTACAAGACACTTGCCTCGCTTACAACAGCGGGCATAGAGTAATGTACAGAATGCTAACACGCTATAATGGTCTAAGAGCCGGCATAAGAAATATATGACCACATCTATTTTTTTTAGGATGAGAAATAAATGATATTAAACATTCACATTGACACATTGCAAACAGGTTGCCTAGTTAAATTGCGGCCAAACACATTTTTCATACAAAATCTAGGAAAACATGAGCTAGATCAAAGGCAACTTAATACAGTAAAATTAAGCATAAAAAAAGCTTTTATTTAATATATTAGACAACTAAATATAATAACTAATGAGGATATTTGCATAACATTAATTAACTCTTTATATCTGGCAAGTTGCAATGTGAAAGCAACCTTTACGTTTTTAAACTAGTGCTCGATTATTATTAATTAAATAAAGAGGGAAGTAGATTAAGTAAATTAAAGAAATAATAATAATTTAATACACACCGGGCGCAATGTCACTAGGCAACCTATTTGCAATGAGTCAAGATGAATATTTTCTATAATTTATTTCTACAGTGCCCGACACGAGATATTGTGTTTGTGAGGTTAGCAACAAATGACTGTGCAATGAATCAATAACGGTACATTCCGCAGCTAACTTCACAAACATAAAGATCCGTGGCGAGCACTATAATCCCAAATAAATAACAGATGAGTGTATAAAATCCTTATGCCGGATCTCGTACTATAAGGAAACATACGATAACGAAGCCGCACTTGGCACTAACTACCGCTTCAACTATAGCGGAACGGGTCGGTGTGGCGCTGGCCGGCCGACATTACAATACCCAGACCTTAGAACACTACGACAGTACGCAAACTACCCGCAAAACGCATACTTATACCTTTTTGATGTAACAATTCACGGTTAGGGGATTCACAATTCATTTGTGTACTACCCGCAAAATACGTTTTCACCTCTTTAACAACTTGATAGTGCTAGTCTCTCTCTTTCCATCACAATACTATAGATAAAGAGGGAGAGGTAGAGATGAAACTCACCAGGGCTTCATCTGGGCGCAAACTATCGAATTGACAAGTTGGCCCTTGACTGCAATCTCATCTGATGGGTGTAATCGGTTTTCGTAGGGCACACAAATGATTTGTGAAGTACCTGCAAATTCTGTTACATCGTTTAGTGGTCGCGTTTGGTGTTTACGTGAGCGCCGTAGCGATCAAGGCCCGAAGCTGAGATTAGGCTTGCTTCACACGCTTCCGCGGCGGGCCGATGGGCGGTATCTGCTGTTGTTGCGTGGCGAGCGCGCGGAACGCTTCGGCGATGAGGTGCGGGTGCGACGAGATCATGTTCTTCCACCCCGCCGTGTCCATCACGTCTGTGGCGTGACTCCTGCGAAGGTAGAAGGAAATACTCAAACTAGAGAGTAGCCATATAATGTTGTGATGAAGAGATATTCACAACTAGAAAGTAATCAAAAAGCATTGATGTTGATTTTAGTTTTAAATCATCTCAGACCAATTATAGCCTATAGCCATCCTCGATATCTATCTAACACTGAAAGATTTTTTTACCAGGACCAGTAGTTCCTGAGATTAGCGCGTTTAATCAAACAAACAAACTTTTCAGCTTTATAATATTAGTATAGATTGAGAAGGCATAAAGTTTCACATTACTGAAGAGAATGGTTGTTGATGGAGTTATATACAGTCTTCCTCAGATGGGGTCAGAGCTCATTGTAGGTCGTGTTATATTTGCAAGCTTATAAAGTGTAGTTCTGCTATAGGTAGCCGAATAGCACTGCTGTATAAAAGTGTAAACAGTTTGTTTGCCTGTGAAATTATAAGCAAATAAGGCTTAACAGGTATAGAAAAGGTCTTCTAGAGGTTGACGAGCGCGCATTGTAGGACGTGTTATTTGCACGCATGCAAAGTTTAACTCAGCTGAAAATCAGCGCCGTATATTATTCTTGTATGTAGTGCACGGCATATGCACAGCTGTACATCCTTTCTTTTAAAGGGTTACGGACAGACATGCTGTCTTAAGGAAGGGTACTGACTGTGTGTAACTTTTAGATTTGAATTTTTCTTGCTTATATTTTTTTTTTCTTTCTCTACTGTCTATCATTTGATGTATTTAAACACATGCAATTCATCTTATACATCAGCATCGTTAATAGTAGCCTATACCTATATACCTACCAAGATTATTTCCCAGATTCCTCATTACTTTTCAAAGTTGGTGTCTGATTGCTTTGCTGAGGAAACTTTGTATGAAAGTTTGTTGTATAAAACTCGAAGGAGAACTTTTTAGACATAAAGCAAGTGTTTTCCACGCTGACGAAGTCGCTGTCGTCTACTAGTACAATAATAAGACAGAAGGAAACTGACGTGTTAATGAAGTCGATGGTCTGCGCCTTGAGCTGGTCGGCGGAGTGCAGGTCGGCCAGTATGAGCGTGTCGGCCGCCGTCTCCACCGACAGGTTCACGCACAGCGCCTCCTCGCACATCACTTTTAGTCTGTCTAACGCGTACTGAAACAATGACAAGTATTAGGGTTAGTTAATGTTAAAAAAAAGAATTTTAAAAATCGGTCCACAAGTGACGGAAATATCGCTGGACAAAGGCTTAGTTCAGAAAGGGCGAATTCGCCGCGATTCTCTCGCGCATATTACGCGCGACCGTTGCGTCCACAAGGCGCGCACCAACGCGCGAGCATTTGGGCAGGAATATAGTACGAAAAAGAGTTGAACGTGCACTCGCTCTAGAGTTCGTCCCTAGTATCTCGAATCACGCGCGAAATGAGAGTCTGGCGTAGCGATTTACGCGCGTATTTTGAATTCGCGCGATGCTTGTGGACGCGATGTATTGATGTCTAGTACTTCGCGATTCGCGACGAAATGGCCCCTTCAGGACAAGGTCTATGCATATAGCCGAACGTAGAACCTCACCCTTTTTGGAAGTCGGTTAAAAACTTTTTTGGTAGTGGTTATCCTAGAATTTTAATTCTCTGGTACGCAAGTCTTTGAGTTCAGAAGTAATATAACATTTCAAAAAAAAGTGATGTGACCACGAAAAATTACGTGTAGATTACGTGATATTTCTGGGGCCCATCCAATGCATTAGCGAGATGGTAACTTGACTTTTCAGAAGTGCTTGTAAACTAAGCCTAATTTAACAACATGAAATTTGAATTTATAGTTACGCCACAGAGTGGGCACTCCACAATATCCTCTCTCAAATCACTGCACTGGTTAACCGGATAAGCTAAAAAATCGTGCAATCACCTTATCTGCCGCCGCTAACAAGTCGTCCGCCATCTTCTCCAGATTAGGCGCTCGGTCGGTGTAGATGAACCGCAGCATCTCGCGCAACACCTCGTGATCCACGTCCGTGATGTCCACTCGGTTTCTCTTCCTCTCCTCCATCTCGTGTTCAAACATGGCCGCGAAAACAGGACTCCGCGCTAAAATTAATCAAAGATTATCTTTAATATTATGACGCTTATATTAGCTTCACTTGTACAACACGCTCTGAGTTCTGATGACAATACATGACTAGCTAAGAAACGCCATTACAAATCCAATGTAGCGGTCTCCCCAAGATGGCGGACTGGCTGTTTGAAATCCACCCTCACGATATGGATATCAAATTAAAAGAGTTTGCTGTCAGGAATACGAAAAAACTCCATTTGTAATTTTTAGTGCGTGCTAAAGGCGTGTTTTTTTCAAACTATTATATTATATTTTCTACAAACAACTTTTGACAAAACTATAAGTAACTTTTAATGTTTTAGTAAATATGTGAGAGTAGCCGAGTAATATAACGCAAGCTACACACGGTCAAGTATACCGTCAAGCATTCAGCGCTTAGAGGTGTTGGCAAAGAAAAATATCACTATGAAACTGGCTGGCGTAATATTAAAAATCCACATAATGTTTTCTGGGTTACCACCATCTTTTTAATTTGCCACGGGATCCAGAATGGTCTAATTACGTCACTGATAGGCTACACCATGTTATTTTGCAGTTAAATATCAAAACACCGGCCGATTTACGATAACGACGACCATAAAAACACGTTCTATAATCCACAATACAATAACTTACAATTCCCATAATAAGATTTTAGAGAGACTCCAAACTTAGTCTAAATATTTGTTGCGTCTATTAAGCATTGTTTTGGCTACAGACTCTATCTACTCCTTTTAATATAATATTAGCGGACCTCGCAGTTTACACCCGTAGTTCCCATTCCCGTAAGCATACAGGGTTAAAATACTGCCCCATGTTTCTTGCTGATGTTGTAGGTTTTCATTGGAGGAAGCATTTTTAAAATAAGTTTTGTAGTTTTGACGTGAAAACGTAACAAAGAAACAATCACTTTTGAATTTATTATTTAAGTAAAATATTTTACATGAAAAATCTGTATAAAACAAATAAAATATTTATAAAAATGAGGATTATAGTTCAGTATACATATAAAAGAAAAACATGCTGCTAAAATAATTATCTTATTTATCCTGTTATTCTTTCTGCTTCTACATACAGACAGGACGAATGAATAATCAGATGACGCACTTAAGCAATAATACATTCGCACAGAACTCAATAGGCAACGGAAATAAAGACAAGTGTCCAATGTTCGCGGAATGACTAGGACAAACGGTCAAATGTTATTAATACGTGCTCGCATTCAATAAAGCAGCCATTACAAAAAGTGAATCATATTATAAAATGACCGCTAACACGGACAGTTTCAACGATAACCCAAAAACGGAGCGATTACAGAATTTCCATGACATATTTTTTTTAACTGTTTCGTTTATTAAAAACATGGCTTGGTGTTCTTTATCCACATAGTTATAATCCCTTACTGATATTGTAAATGGGAATTTGTTTTGACACAAAAAAATATCGGTGAATGGTTACATAAATTTTTTAAATGGTTTTTAATCTAAAAAAATCATAAATATTTAAACAAAGTCGGGATAGTTACACGGTTTTAACCGATATTTGAAAAGAAAGGAGGATTTCAACTACACGCGCATGTTTATATTATCGTATTACGAGTAACTTTATAATTAAAAAAAAAAATGTTTGAAAAGGACTTCCAGATTTTAACAAAAATCCGTATAGTAGATTGCTTTAACCATGGTTTAACCTACCTACCGGTTTCGTCATCATCTGATAACAGAAGGTATGACAGGAGATTTCGTAATAAATATTATTTTAAAGGTTTCTTGGCAGTAATGTTATTATGGGACATAAAATATGGGTAAATTAAATCTTTTAAAAAATACTTAAACTGACTTCTTAAAACACAGCAGTAGGTACACACAAAAGCAAAAATATTATCGCAGTATTTTTATTTAAAGAATTTATAACTCCAAAACGTCTGACAGAAAATTTGACATAGAAAATCATTTTGAATATGCCGACAAATGATGCACGTACGCAACTTTTTATCCCGATAAATAGTAATAGTTTTAAACTTAAAGTTAAGTTAATGTTTTTAATTTCTAGTGATAAACTGGGATTTACCATGGAAAATTAAATTACGTCCTGTTTTTAATAGTATTGACAAGTCGAGTCACAGTAGGTATAAATTCAGTTTGTTTATCAGTGTTACTATGCCATAATTTAAATTTATTACAATATAGAATAGTCACTACTTGTTTAACTACGACTCATATATTTTATTAAACCATGAATACCTCTAACCTATTCGATAAGAACGTACTCGTATATGTTATTATTAAAGCTTAATATACATTTTGCACATTAACGTTTCTAACAGGTATTTTCCTATCGCTTAATATATAACATGATATATAACTTATAGCACATTTTGCTTTATGACAACCCTTATCTAGGAACCCTTAATGTTTTATCTTTAATAATGTTTTTCAGCAGCTTAACATTATCAATATCATCTCCATCAACCCACCCTACTCCAATGCGGCTAAGCTCTTAAAGACCTTTCCTACAGGGAGAGAGGCCCGTCAGCCTAGCATGCGTCAACGACATATCTTATGAAGAGAAAAAGACAATATTGTCAACCAATAGCAGCACAGTTGAAATATCGCTCTATCTTTCCTCTCAATGCAACGAAAGAGAGAGCGCAATATTTTAGAATCAATAGTTGAGAATTCTGTTACGTCTGGCATTCCGCATTGGGCCAGCGTGGTGGTAATAGTCCACCACGCTGACCTAGAATAGGCCTCAGACCTAACCCCTATCATTCTCACAGAATCGTGCTCATCAGCTAGCTGAATATAGGTCAATGATCATCATCATCATCATCATCATATTAGCCGTTTGACGGTCCTAGGGCGGTCGACCAACACTGCACTTTCTAGTGCGGCGTAGCCATTCCATTTGGTTGCAACTTAGTTCTACTTACCCTGCAGTGGTGCGTTCAAAATATATGCTGATAAATAATAATAATAATAGTATTACAATTAATAAATTCACCTGCTAATATAGCCTTGTGCGCCTGGAACTCCCTGCCGCCGACCGCGAGCGTGACGTCAGAGAACCTCTCGTTGTCAAACAACGCGCCCAGGTCGTCCGACAACCGGCACTCGGGCACTTTGAACTGGACCACGTTACTCTGACCACTAATGTTAATGCTGTCCGCGACCACTGACACTTCACAGAATATCGTCAGCTTGTCTTCTGGTAGGAGGCCGTTCGCCTCGTCCAGTAGGAAGTCTCTGCAATTTAATTAATTAATATTTAATTATACGCAAAAATATCACGTCCTCAGTGAATGAAGACAAAGGTCTTTGTACAGTGCGTGTTGCCAGTGATGACTTTCTTTTTCTATAGGTCTCATGAGAAGGCTCAAAGTCATTTAGCGGGCGATGCATGGAGTTTCTTCTGCGTGATCGACTCAGAAATGAGGAGATCCGTAGAAGAACCAAAGTCACCCACATAGCTCAACGAGTCGCGAAGCTGAAGTAGCAATGGGCTGGGCATATAGTTCGAAGAGCCGATGGACGTTGGGATCACAAGGTGCTGGAATGGGGACCCCACACCGGAAAGCGCAGTTTTGGTCGACCACCCACCAGGTGGACTAACTACATCAAGCGAGTCGCAGGAATTCGCTGGATGCAGCGGCTCAATATCGTAATGTTTGGAAGTCCCTACAAAAGGCCTATGTCCAGCAGTGGACGTCCATCGACTGTTAATGATGATGATGACGATGAAAATACAATGTATCATGCCAATTCAATGCCAACGGCATCTCCGTGCCAAAAAAGAATTCTGTTCAATAACATTTACATCTGAAAGAGATAGCTACAAAGTCTACAAGGGTTGTTATCCCTAAATCCGCAAAATCCACTTTGGAGTAGTGTGGTGGTTCCAAGCTCCATATTCCCTCTCCTAAAGACTTCTGACTATAGTAGACCCGAGACCGTTAAATTGGGCTAAATGATGGCGATGATGATGATGGCAACCTTATCCTCCATCAAACCAGAGCCATATGGCAATGTCAATGCCTCGGAGGATAGGCAAGTAGATATATTATACCTTTTACTCCAATCGGAAAGGATGTAATTTTTAACCGACTTCCAAAAAGGAGGAGGTTCTACGTTCGGCTGTATGTATGTTTTTTTATTAGTTACTGTCAAAAATCAGCTCGAGATTTTCAGCAAAATTATGAAACATTAAAACTATAAGAATAGTTGACTACTCTTATTTGTCTACGTATTCTGTCGTAATCCAACATGGCTATTGATTTAACTGAATTTATACAGAACAATGTCATGGTCAGAGTGTAATCAGTAGGCTTCTGGCACCAGTATTATTGAAGGAATAATCCTTCTATATTAACATACTTTCTACCCGTTTTTATTAAGGAGAGGTAAAAATAAATATGCTATTTTCAATGATTTTTCTATGCAAAAATAATAAGTTATTAATACTGTATTTATAGTCAAGGTCTACCTTATTTATTATAATACAAAGAACTTGAGATTATCCTTAGGTACTTTAATTAATGTCGGTTTTCACCATCTTTTTATACTTAATTAATTATGAAGATTGATGGGTAAATATGCTAATATTAACGATTTAATTAAATAAACAAAGTGAGCTTGGCATTTTTTTTCTTAAATTCCAAGCTCACTTTAGTTACCTACATAAAGTACCTACCTACTCTATGGATTTTTTGTGGTGTTCAAAATGCAAAAATAACCAAATAAATATATTTGAACAAAACATACATTACTACCTCAAAGTAAGCGTAGCTTGATTTATAATTCGTATAATATTATTGTACAAGTAGCAACCACAAATGACATGGTTGAAAACATCCATGATCGTCACAAACATTTTACAGTAATGGGAATCGAACCCACGGCCTCGGATATAGAAGGTAGAGTCACTACACACTACGTCAAATAATGTGTATGTACCAGCGGCGAAGAATAAACGGAAGCCGATTCCCGCCGGGTTGCCTTTAAAAATCCATTCATATTCAAAATATATGAGAAATCGGAAAACGCTATATGAATTTCCTTTTCTTTGGGACTGCTTTTCTTTATTTAAATTTCGTCCTTCGCCACTTGGGATGTACTCGTATGTACAGTAAATAAATATGGTTACTTTTTTTTTTCTGAGTTAGGAATTATAAGGAACAATACAAAAACAAAGCGTATATTGTCACTAAAGTAGTCACTCCTCAGAAGCGCTATCAATATTCCAAGAACGTTCCAACGGCCGTAAGTTTTACAATACAATCCCAGCTTTGTTGCAAATTCAAGCGATAAATTCCCTTCACTACATAAACACAGCGCAAACGGCATCAAATTAAATAGGTTCATCTTGGAATATACAATAGGGTCATGGATACGCTTATTTATTCTACTCTGATAGACCTTTAGTTTGACGAATCTTCTTTATCTAATAATACTCGAGTCAATGAATACATAAAACAAGCATATGCAGGAAGTCTTCAGAAACTTGAGGACTTCGAGGGAAAATGCTTTATTGATTCCACTATAAAATTTACTTGAAAAAAATCAATAAAAAACATTATTTTTTTGGTAAATGTTATTGTAACTTGAAGACTTTCATAACAACAAAATAAGGCGGTTCAGTTACAGCAGGATGTTTAGAAATTTGCTAATGTCATATTGTTCACGCGATATGTGTAAGGTTTCTTCTTCGAAATCCTTGTCACGAAGTATAACAATTGACAATAATTATTTACCAGACAGTCAGAGAATTATCAGAAACAATTAGAATTATTTTAATAATATTTAAAAGATATTAGAATAGAGAATTTTAAAATTATTAGTAAACAACGGAATTTACAAATTATTGCAAAATAATTATTAATTGTAGACTTGGTCGCCCACATATTAGTTTGCGTGAAATTCGGGTTTCACATATCCCACGGGAAATAATGACTTTACGGGATAAAAAGTAGCCTTTGTGTTAATTCACAGTATACCTAATCTATCTTCATTCCAAGCTTCAGCCGGATCAGTAGTTGAAGTGTGAAGGAGTATAAAACATACACACACAAACAAGCTTTCGCCTATACAACATCAGTTAGATACACATACTTACGTAAAAGATCAAACCGTTTCTTTGAACAAGAATCGTTAAAAAAAAGAAAATCTACTGTAAGCTCTTTGTCTCCTCTAATGAGACACGAGTCAAGGAGACAAAAGTACAGAACCACGTGTTTTTAGTTTTTGTTTGTTTATTATTTTACGTTAATATAGATGGTTCAACTCTTTTGGTCAAGTGACGTTTATTGAATAAAGATTGTATAAACTTTTTCAAAAGTATGGCACATAAACGGTCCCCGTCTTTTCGTCTAGCCGCTTCCTGCTAACTTCTTTATCGATTTAATCGCAGGACGAAAGAGCTCGGGGCGTTCCAAACTGCGGTTACCGAGTACACTGTATCTATGTTATAACTTGCTTGCCCCGACTGTCTGTCAACCCCATTTGTGACTATATACTCTACATATCTTGTAATTGCTAAGGATTTTTTACTAATATACACAGATCTTTAGATCAACCCCATTTGTGACTATATACTCTATGTATCTTGTAATTGCTAAGGATTTTTTACTAATATACACAGATCTTTAGATCAACCCCATTTGTGACTATATACTCTACGTATCTTGTAATTGCTAAGGATTTTTTACTAATATACACAGATCTTTAGATCAACCCCATTTTTGACTATATACTCTATGTATCTTGTAATTGCTAAGGATTTTTTACTAATATACACAGATCTTTAGATCAACCCCATTTGTGACTATACTCAATGTATCTTGTAATTGCTAAGGATTTTTTACTAATATACACAGATCTTTAAATCAACCCCATTTGTGACTATATACTCTATGTATCTTGTTATTGCTAAGGATTTTTTACTAATATACACAGATCGTTACATTACTTGTAAGACAAAATTTGGCATTTAATATAAATGACAAATTTTTAGTGAAGCTGTAAAATTTAGGAAAGTCTCCTAAATATGAATAAAGAACCTGTCTGTTCTTTAGACTCCTTGAAATTATGAAATCAAAACCATCGCTTAAACAGAAAATGAATCTAATATCTATATATTAAAGGTATATATTGTTCTTAGTCTACGTGTTATACCTACTGTTGGCCATATATTTTATAAACAAGGATCAAGATTTAAACTTCAATTTTCTTCAATTGGTGTTATAAACACATTGACATTGAAAGGTAAATATTTAACGACAAAATCCTTCAATTTATACATTAGAGCTTTTAAAGAGTCTTCTCTGAGTACTGAGTTAGTGCAAAATACTGAATTCAACCCTTTTTTTAAGATGGCGAAAAATGCACATAGGATATCTTGGTCAAAAAATTGAATTTAAACATTTTTAGGGTGCCCCACGTCATATCCAAAATTCATCATTCTCGGTTCATTTGCCTTTCTAACCCATTTTCGAACAGTGACTAGTAATACACTTAGTTTGTCATTTTCACAACATCCAAAGCCACACGGACTACTCGGAATAGATTAACTATAACATGAAATATTAGATTGAATATTTAAGTGTTAAACATTACTTACATACCTTCTGATAAACTTTTTGAAGCCCCAGTCTTTGCCTTGGACGAATCTGTACGCGCGCTGTGATTCCATCGCCTTTGTTTCCTCCCGTTTTGCGTTTAATATTGAAAACTTGAACTTTGCCCGAACCTCTGATTTGTTACACGACACTAATAATAAATATAACGATAAATAGTCTTTGCTCTCTTCATCCAGTCCTTTAGGATTAACGCGGAGACACCATTTTAATTTATCACTAGCACCGGCTGAGAATGTCGATGATTTTAGCACTTCACCCATCTCTTCTCTACAAAAACTAAAATTATTTATTGTCCACATGTAACTGAATTTCACCACCTTGACCTGAAAAGAGAGGAAACACATATTAATAAACACATAATCATAATAATATAATAACGGAAAAACAATTTTTAACCTACAAACTAATTGTTCACTACTCTTGGTCAACAATTGTTTGCACATTTCGTATCATTTAAAACCATTCCAATCTTCCAGCCTGATGTTTGTTAGTAATCATATAACACCATTGAGCAGTTTGTATTTTTAAAGATACTTGAGGTAACTGAAGTAACTAACTAACTAACCCTGCTTTCTGCATCCACGGCCGTGGGTTCGATTCCCACAATTGAAAAATATTTGTGTGATGAGCACGAGTGTTTTCCAGTGTCTGTATGTATTTATACATTATATAAGTATTTATATGTAGTATATAATTGTATATTAATATTATAATATCAACTATCTTAGCACCCATAATACAAGCTACTCTGTATGCTTACTTTGGGGCTAGATAGTGATGTGCATTGTTTAAGTATATTTATTATTATTTATTTATTATTATAGGTGAACTGATGAATTTGAATTGATAAGCTGGATCAATAGAGGTAATATTTTGAATGGATCTCAAAAATCCGTTTTACAAAGAGTTTTAAAAAGGCTGTTTATATTGTATAATACGCTGATTTCTTATAATTTGAATGTAGTGATTTGTATGGTTAGACTTGATTCAATTTTAGCAAACAATAGTAGAACTAGAATGTGCTAGGGTTTAAACCACGTTAAATCATATATATTTTTGCCTTTTATCTATAAAAGAAAATCTGAGAACGAGATCACACATGTCCCGCATAAACCAGTTTCAATTCCACATACTACAGACTACTAGTATATAATCTCAGACCAATTATAGAAGGACCTGTATCGCACTCATAGTCACGAAC
The DNA here is from genome assembly GCF_947172395.1 of Bicyclus anynana. NCBI lineage: Eukaryota > Metazoa > Arthropoda > Insecta > Lepidoptera > Nymphalidae > Bicyclus > Bicyclus anynana. The sequence continues at coordinate 10,463,860 of NC_069094.1, read as the reverse complement.
AAAATTGTCTGTCATTTTCTGAAGAAAACGACCTTAGATTTGGTATATATCTTATACTAAACCAGAAGTTTTTGCCCGTTTTTTAAACAATTCAATTACACAAAAAGGTATTTTTACGGAGCTCTTTAACCGACGAACAAGATTACAACTATTTAACATCGATTCTATAGAGACAGTTTTTATAATCGCATTAGATCGTTGATCATATACTTTGACAGAAAAGTAACGTCTAGCGAGGCAGGTCCTATACAATAATTGGTCTGAGTATATAATACATATTATATACAGTTTAATATCTCCACAGTTCCAAACCACTACGAAACCGCGTTGTATATTTTATACATTTTACGTCTATTGAAGAAGCGACCACTTCGAACACCTGACAACAAGTTTACGACAAATAAAAGCGTGAGTAACCCTTTGCTCACCTATGTTGTACAAATAACTTTAGATTAGAATGATGTAGCGCGGTTTACGACCCAAGGCGTTTGCCAATTTTATAACGGTTGAGTTATTGTCCCATTTGAGATGGTTAGACACGAGTATGTTTTCTTACTTGTCTATTTATTTTCTTCATTCGATCTTGGAGAATCAAAGATTGACATGTAACCTATATCGCCGCGCGGTTTCACCCGCGTGGTTTCCATTCCCGTAAGAATACGGGGATGATATATAGCCTATAGCCTTCCTCGATAAATGGGCTATCTAACACTGAAAGAATTTTTCAAATTGGACCAGTAGTTCCTGAGATTTGCGCGTTTAATCAAACAAACAAACAAACGTACTCTTCAACTTTATAATATTAGTATAGATATATATGTATTAGAAAAATCCGTTTATTAGTTTCGGAAATCAGAATGTTTCACTATACATACCTATAAATGTATTTATAAAAACCCTTTTGTTCGTTTTGGAGACAATAATACTGGTATTCGTTTCATATTAGATTACTTTCTTAAATAGCTCTCTCTCTCTCTCTCTCTCTCTAATATGTGTAATGTACTCATTGATAATGTACTGACTGTTCGTAGTGTTGGCAGTGCCAGATAGTTCGTTGATCGCGATTTCGAGTCCATTAGCGCATTTGTAAGCAATATGAAATTATATCAACGACACGTTGCAGCGATGTACGGAATTTAACTCGCAGAAGAGAGAAGATGAAAAAAGAAGCCAAATTAGATAAGCAGCTGCTAAAATAAATAACCCAAAGTAGAGCAATTGAATTTGTTTTGTTTAGGAGCTCCTACTCGCACTATGCGATTCCATCATCATACCAGCTCCATATAATACCATAGTAATGAATTACCACCAAAGGTGTGATACAACGATTGAACTGTAATTTCGTTTTATGGCTGGTGGGAGGCTTCGGCCGTGGCTAGTTTTAGCAATTTAGCGTTCCGGTACGATGATGTGTAAAAACCGAAAAGGGGTGTGGATTTTCATCCTCCTCCTAACAAGTTAGCCCGCTACCATCTTAGACTGCATCATCACTTACCATCAGGTGAGGTTGCAGTCAAGTGCTAACTTGTAAAGAATAAAAAAAAAAATTTTAGCTAACAGTATTACTAGTTGGTTGACAAGTACTCGTAAATAAAAGCTCGTAAAGGTTCAGTCAGTCGGAGACGTCGGAGTATACACGTGGGGGCCCTCGGCACGACGAGGTGGGCACATGGGCACTCCGAGGTCAGGCCTAGGCGGTGCGCTGGGGCTTGGTCGTTGCCCCCGACCGTTGCTTGCTTGCCGGCCTGCGAGCTTGCGGTGCTGCTGGGGTCTTCGGCCGGTCACCGACCCGCCGCAAGGCCGCCCGCATCATCCCCGCTTTCTTGGATTACAACTATATCCATCGCGAAACCCAAGGTTTTTATTTTGACCATCGGAACCTTAATATATTGTATACATAATACCTCCATCTATATATTGAAATTGTTACTCGTATTTAGGTACCTCCCACCTACTAACTAATAACTTTAACTACTAAACTAACGGTATCCTTTTAAGCAATACCTATTTACTAGGAATTTATTTACCTATTTTCTACTAATTAATATTGTTACATATTTACAAGAGCTTAGTCATATTGGCGGTGAAATACATTTATTTTCTAAACATTATATCATAAAAGAAGTAACTTACAAATCGATGAAGATAATTAATTAACGAAACAGTGACAATTAATATTAATTGTTACTGTTTTCAGACTTAGTTACGCTTCTGTGTTTGTTACCTATGTTTTATGTGGTTTACTCTAAATATAACTACTTACATAATAAATGAAAGAGAAAAAAAAGTTTTGATATTATTATATATTCGACATTTTGTATTTAGTAACAAGGTTATTTATTATGGTTCCATCCATAATAGTCAAGTAATTATGACACAATTGTGGTCAATGTATTTACGCATTCAGTTTCCTGTACGCTTACCTACCGACCTAATAAATTAATAATTAATAATTATAATTATACCAGTAACGCTTGCAATAAGAACTACCTATGGAGAAAATAAAAATAATTATATATTTACTTGGATAGGTTTATTTATATTGGATAGGTACTAGGCTCAAGTTTCTAGAATCACCCATACGAGTATTTAACATAAATTGCTTTACATCACTTCGGCCGTGGCTCTCTACAATTTAATATGGATATGGATAATTCAAGTGCGCTTTGAAGAAAGGGCATATAGGTGCAGTGTCCAATATATCCCAACAGGGTAATATTGGCACAGTTTGCAACTTTAGAGCTGACTAAATGTTTGACGCATATTATAGATATCTACCATCGGCGAAAAGTCCATAATATAGGCCGATTCCCGTCGGGTTACCTTTTAAAAAGCAATACATAATAATGAATATGTAAAGATGTAAGAGAAACCGGAGTTATTATCAAGCGGTATGAATTTCCTTCTCTCTGGCACGGCTTACCTTCGTCAAAATTCCATCCTTCGCCACTGGTACCTATGTATATGTATCTCAACGTTGTTAATGTTATTGCTTCTTAAAAGTAAGCTACCTACTGTCATTACTCCTACCGTATCATCGAATGAGATCATAGTAAATCGCTAATCAATATGTACAAAAAAAAATCCAAGACAGCTGATAGAAGATATAATTGACATGATAACGATACGTAATTTAAAAATACTTTAATTACAGTTACTTAAATTAGTATACTCGTATTTACATTATTAGTGGTAAGTTATTCTTGTTAACAATAAAATTAATGCTATTAATATCCATTGTTAAATGGATTTTAAATGCAAAATAAAAATTGACGTTACTACGAAAAGTATGAGATATCAATATTTCTTTTCAAGTTACTAACTAACCACCACATTGGTCTTTTTACCCGACTGCAAGTAGGGTTATGTTTTTCGCGCGTATCTTGTATGTATGTATGTATGTATATATGTATGTATGTATGTATGTAATATTCTTTATTACCTCATACCTTCCAAACCACTGAACGGATTTACGTAATTAGGATATCGTTAGATTTGTCTCAATAACCCAAGTGTTCTTAGATAGGTGAAACTAAAAAAAAAATAACAAGACGACTGTGAGACGCTATAGACTCGAGGTGAAAAAAATTTTTTTTTTTCCTAATATTGCAATATGGGTGTCAAATTGAAGAGCTTTTTGTGAGGATTCTAAAATGGTATATAATGGCCATGTTTAAAAAAAACTACAATTAGAAAAACGGTATTTATTAGTTGTCTATACAAAATACGCGAGGCGGATGACTATAGGTGCGAGCAGGTTTGTGAGGTGAAGTTATAAACTGAACTGACTAAATTAAATATATTGATTATAAAAATCCGCCAAGTGCGAGTCGGATTCGCCCACCGAGCGTTCCGTAGGTTTTTTTGAATATTTGCTTAACCACGGTTGGACGTATAACTTATCGTTCTTTGTAATAAACGTAATAAATAAATCCGAAATTAACCACCTATTGTAACTAAAAAGTGTGAAATAAATAAATTAATTAAACAAATAAAAAAACCCGACTGCATAAAGTATAAAAAAACTGAAAAGAAAAAAAACAAGCTCAGTCCAGAAGTGAAGAAAGCAATTAGAAAACAGTCGGGACCTTAGATATTGGATAGAATGATTTTCTTCTACATTATTTAATAGGTCCCGACTGTTTTCTAATTGCTTTCTACACTTCTGGACTGAGCTTGTTTTTTTTCTTTTCAGTTTTTTTATACTTTATGCAGTCGGGTTTTTTTATTTGTTTAATTAATTTATTAACAAATGTACCTAGTGCCTATTGTATGTCATCGAGAGTAAATTAACCAATATGTCATATACATACCTACAAATAAGCATACACTCTTAAAAACCTCCAAGGAAAAACGATCCATCATTCAATTATGGTATTAAAACTTAAAAAGAAATATGTACTAAATAAAGAAAGCCATATATGTAAATCGAATTAAAATATGTATAGTACCAATACATAATCATGCATACTGGTCGAACTTTGATTTTTTGTTTATTTTGAACACAAATAATAATGAACGTGGCTGGTGGGAGGCTTCGGCCGTGGCTAGTTACCACCCTACCGGCAAAGACGTACATCCAAGCGATTTAGCGTTCCAGTACGATGCCGTGTAGAAACCGAAAGGGGTGTGGATTTTCATCCTCCACCGAACAAGTTAGCCCGCTTCCATCTTAGACTGCATCATCACTTACCATCAGTACCATCAGGTGAGATTGTAGTCAAGGGCTAACTTTAACTTGTAAAGAATAAAAAAAAAAGAACGTTTAATTTTGAAGTCGGTAACAAATATAACCTTTATGGGTTTACCTCATTAAACTACAACAGTAAAAGTTGCGAACTTGGAACAAGAAGACCTATGTTGCAATGTGTACCTAAATAAACCACTTAAACCCGCACAGTAAATATCAAACCATACAAATGACCAAGTTTATTTCTATTTCCGATAAGTGCGGTTCAGACCTACTTCAATGTCTCAAACGCAATCCACCACGTGAATCTGTATACGCTTGTGACACGACACGTGTTTCTGCCCCCTCCCCCAACCCCCTTTCCTCGTGTTCGCTGTGTAAAGGCAGGCGTCCACAGATCCGCATCGTAAGTATCCCAGGCATCACATTAAACGGCTTTTTTATTTAACAGCAGAAGCAGATTCGTGCGACCGTAGAATGCGGATCAGTGGACGCACTTAGTTTGAATTTATATACAAAGAATACTACAAATCAGTTTGATACGATGCGTGCGATAGGTACTTAGGATGCGGATTTGTGGACGCCTACCATAACAGCCCGTACATTTCCAGTGAAACGTTTCTAAACAACTAATTAATCTATACAATAACACTGGCAATTATTATTACACGCAATGAAAGACAGATGGAACTTGAGTGATAATAGCGTATAATATAATACTAGCCAACGCCTCGCGGTTTCACCGCGTAGTTCCCGTTCCATAAGAATACGGGTATAAAATATAGCCTAAATATACACTCAGAAATAACGTGGCTTGTATAAATGTGGTAAGTAGTAAAAGAATTGTCAAAATCGATTCAGTAGATATAGAGATTGTCCCTTACAATACCTCAAACTTTACCTCTTACTACTAGCGGACGCCTGCGACTTCGTCCGCGTGGAATTCGTTTCACAAATCCCGATTTTTCCGGGATACAAAGTAGCCTATATGTTAATCCAGAGTAAAATCTATCTCAATACCAAATTTGAGCCAAATCGCTTCAGTAGCCGCAGCTCAAAGGAGGAACAAACATACACACTTACACACAAACTATCGCTTTTAAAATATTAGTGTGATGTGATGATATTAGTATAGAGTATACGAGTAGATGAAATCCTCCGCTGCGTGTATATATGCGATAAACTCAGAGACTTCAAAACGGATTTTCATGCGGTTTTTACAAACGGATAGAGTGATTTTCTTTAAGAAGGTATTTGCCAAGATACTGTGTAAATTTATTCAATCATGGCGACAGTTGTGTTATATTATTCAGTAGAATAAATTGTACCTATTGCTTTTAGCGTTTTCTGCTGTGTGTACGTACATTATTAAGTATGGCGAAAATAAATACTAAAGTGTGAATTAAAAGCAAATATTTTTAACCGACTTTTTATAGAACATGACTATAATAATATGACGTTTTTAGCTTATCGTGTATAATATATAAGTGTTTAAGTACAACAAACTCCGAGGCGATTACGATGGAGTTTGTTAATTTGAAAATTCCTGATGACACCATCTATTTATTATAAGGAAAAGTCAACAATCCCACTAACGATTACTAAGATATGCGGTCGAGTAATTATATTGAAGCAATTGAAGTATTCGTAAAAGCAGTTAAAGAATTCTACTTAATACAAGGAAGTATTTATGATGACAAACTACAAATGACATGTATTTCGCTAGTTTCCACCATCGATGGACATAATTAAAAAACTAATCAACGGTTTTGCGGTGTTATATTCTTTCGTAGCCAGGGGATGCAAGTGATATATTAAGGCATACCTCTTCTTATAAACGTTTTTAGCAGAACCTGAGAATGTGTGAGACGTGAAAACTGAGTTTTTCAGTTAAATCTCAGCCCGTAGTTAGGAAGTTGGAATCATTAAGATCTGATTGACGTCGTGTGAGAAACATTACCATTGGAGCAGCATGGTGGGTCCATAATTGCTCTCCCATAAAGGCCCTGCAGTAGCCGTAGAAATAAGCTGATAATAATAACAATACCATTGGAGCAGCGTGGTCGGTCTAAGCTCCATAATTGCTCTCCTATAAAGAAAGGCGTTAAAATAGGCTTATAATAATGATGATGATAGTCATATACGCTGTACGTACTCGAAGCTGACATAATACATTATTAAAACACCGTTATAATACAATTGAAATCGAATGAGACCTTAATAAGCAAAAGCACCGCTGCCGTCTTGTAACGAGTTTGAAGCACCGTTATCTCTTGCGAACTAAATAGATTTTGGCAAAAAGTACCAAAAAAGATAATACCCATCAGGCCGAACGGTCGTTCTAATTTTCTCGACCATTTGTGTGACAAATATAATGTTACTTTTTTTTTATTCGATGACAGGTTAACTCATCGTCAAGAAAGAGTTGCGAAGCTATATTCTCTCTCGATACGTTCAAATTCAAAATTCGATTATTTCAAATGGGCTTAGTTTACAAGCACTTTTGTAATGATATGTTTGACTAATTGTAAATAGTCTACCGAAGACTGCCACCGGTTCGGAAGACAAGTTCTGTAGATTGCTGAGACACCTCAGACCAATTATCATAGGACCTGCCTTGCTAACAAACAAACGTGTTTATACAAACTGCGCCTATAGAATCGTTGTTTCGTTGTGTTAAAATTACACGTGTGTGTATTAAGATTTAAATTTATAGTTGTGTGTAGTGTGAGGACACAGAATATATTTATTGGTGTTTAAAATTGTCGATGTGTGAGTTTACCTCACCCCTCTCAAAATTAGACATGTTCAAAGCTAATCGGTCTGAGTGCGAAACTCAACAGTTGCTCTATCAAAATCATTATTCTCTACGATGGTTATTATTAGTTGAAAAACGCAGTCATAAATTAAACAACTACATTGTTGGTATATCATACAAGTATATGGAGTTAGTAAGAAGTATTGTAATCTAAGATTAAAACACATCTAATCTGGGTACGCAATGATAAGTGATAAGATACAAATAATGTAATACGTAACAATTGCTCTCAAAATCATTGTAACACAAATATTTCTTCTATTATTTTTTCAGTATTTATATATATAGATAGAATTAATTCTCTCTAGTCTATATGCTTTATCTATCTTTATAACGTTACGTTATAAAGACAGAATTAATTCTCCCTAGTCTAGATGCTTCTAGTTACTTGAACATTTGCTTTGTGTATAACACGTCAATAATATTTTCATATAAACACCGGGATTTGTGTATAAATAATGGTCATAACACACTCTGCTCGTCGCGTGTTACTTACTTTTTAACTAGGATAAGCGCTAGACATTGAAACACTACTTGTTGTTCAATATGGTTTTGTTATACGTATAAGCAGTGCATTTTCAGTGTATACCTAATGTGCAGACCACTTTACATCATAGATTGGATACTATAGTTTAGTTGTAATCGAATCGATATGATGAGGTTCTAAACAACACACCAAGAAAACTTGAGACTAATGTAGAAGCACCTTTGTAACATCACATATTGCTCGTTTCCTTGTTGACGTTCACATTAACACAATCTACGTATGCGTAATATTTCAAGAGCAAAGATAACGACTCCGACAAACAGTATTATCACTCTGTTGTGACTTGTTGGTTATGACTTGTAATGCACATTACCAGAGGATTGATATCACGCGCTACTTCGAGCGTGAGTGGAGTCACGTAAAAAGTGCGCTGCGCTGTCATTCCGCACATTTTTGAAGGATTAAGATTATACTGTAATCTAAATAAGTGACTAAATATTAGTATACCCTAATAAAACTACACACTTTCTATGACTCAAATCGTATTAGGAACTTAGAAACTACCGAGCGACATATTAAGTATTTCTGAAACTTCAAGTTTATTTGTAGTGAGAGGGATTTTACTACCGTTTCGAAAAGGCATCAGCAATTGCACTTTAATAAAAATGACCACTTGCAATATTAATTAACTATAATTTACAAATTATGATTATTTTCTTTCCTGTGTTTGTCATGGAAAAATTAAAAGAAACGAGCTCACTATTTGAATAAAAGTAAATAAAAATATTAAACCTTTTAGTACGTTTAAATGCACGTCGTGCAACTCGACAATCAGTTCGGTATGCAGTGCATCCGCGCGCGCGTGCATGCACAAGCCTATTTAAATGAACGTGCCAATGTTTATGCTCGTTGAATGTCGCTTTGAACGCAAGCGTGTAAACGCAGCATATCTATACTAAATATTATTAAGCTAAAGAGTTTGTTTATTTGAACGCGCTAATCTCAGGAACTACTGGTCCGATTTGAAAAATTCTTTCAATGTAATATAGCCCATTTATCGATGAAGGCTATTTTATCCCCGTATTGTTTCGGAAACGGGAACCACGCGTGTAAAACCACGCGGCGTCAGCTAGATATTGATGTTATAGTTGTCTAATTCCCACCTGTGTAAAGCACCAGTTCTCCGCGACGGGCGTGTTCCCGTCGTGCAGCGGGCTGGGCACGCGGCTGACCGCCATGCCGCCGGCGCCGTTGGACGAGACGCGCGCCGACTGCGGAGCGGGCGCGCCCCCGCCCGACGCGCCACCGCCGCACTCGCTGCCCGCCCCGAGCCTGCAATTTCATTGCAACCGTTTATACATCGCTACAGCAACTACTGAACTACCTGTGTCTATGTAATATCCCAGTGTAATATAAATAACTGGGATTATAAGGGACGTCGAATTATTGTTTATTATTTGAGCGTCATTCTCATTTAAGTAACCGGTTTACCAAATAACGTATGTTCATTAATAGACATATCGCGACCGAATGTAATTAATATTTTAAACAAGGCCATATTTTTAAACCTGACAAAAATTCAAGCATCTTTCAATAGTAGTTTTAGGTCCACATTACTTTGACGTAAACAGTTGCTTAAATTTTAATCCATGTTTATAAAAAATATGTTCGTGAATGATCAATTTTCAATACAGCAACAAGTAAAGAAAAACAGAAGAAATCTTATAAATAAAAACTAAATTATAAATGTTTAGGTATCTAATAGATAGTATTAACTTTACTTATAATATTGACATACCTATACCAATTCGTAAAAAGGGCAAATTACCTTCTCGTTATGAAAAATTTATGAGTATATTTTTATTCTGAATAAATCCTTTACCCTGCGTATTATTTCGAATTATCTAATAATAAATTATTGTCATTTAATTTTATTTAATCATATTAATTTTAATTGATATTTTTAACATAATATATTATGGGATTTCATTTAACGCAATAATGGTATAGTCTAGTTTCTTAAGTGTGTCTATATTATGCATCTCCATTCGACTGTTAATCTTATGTTTAAGCTTGGTTAAGCAAGGTTGACCCAGTTCGCTAATTCGACAGGTGACCGACTTAGGGAGTACAAATTTGACCTTTTCCTTCCCTTTATTCCCTACGTGTGTCTACTGCAAACACTTTGCCCCGATCAGTAACACTCGAAAATTGTCTATTAGTCGGAAATTGTTACTTCACACCAAAAGAATTTTAAGAATATGTTTTACATATCAAAAATATCATTTTTTTAATTTTTTGAGGAGGCCTGCAACAGTGGCATTGAAGAAATGATTTTTTGCATATTCAACAGCTGGTAATAAGTCAGGCTATTATGATAAAACGTAAGAAATCATGTAGGGTCATGATTTGATAGAAATAAATAAAATAGTTAAATCGATTTCATTAGGTAAGTTTTGTGTACTTACGATGTTTTTGTCGTAACATACTCATAGGGAGTTAAATGTGTGATAAACGAATATACGAGTAGTAGGATAGTATTCTGTATCTTTAATGCGTCATTTTCTCTCCGTTAATAGATATTGATGACAAACGAACATAGTTATTAATAGTTCGTTAATGTAACGACTGAGTGTTTATTGATCGATAGAGCCAATTAAGCTAAGCTATGCGGCGGCCAAATCTGACCTGTGTCTACTGGACTCCTACTGACTCCTGTTAATAGACTTAGGGTTCATTTACACGAACAGCAACTGCTACCGACGACTGCAATCGATTGCAGTTGGCGACGTCTCGGCGGCAACCCTTAAGATACGTGCTGTTTGTGCTGACCCTAATGATTCACGATTATGTGACAAAAACATTTCAAGCACATTTATTTCCGTTACAAATCAGATCAACTCGATTTTGAGTTTTTGTTTCATAAATAAAATGCATTCTGTAGATATACATTGCTTGTTCTAGGTATATTTGTATTGTATGTTTTATTAATACATTATAAATATCAAATTAAAATTTAAAAGTAAAAATTTATTAATTAAAATAGCGTCACATTAACTGAAACAAGCAACGATTTTATACTATTAAATATGTTACGTGTCCATGCGGCTCACACATGCACTTATTATGTATTTACTCACATTATATATATTTATGTATAAGTTTATAGTTTTTACACTTTCACTACACAGAACTACATTGTAGACAGTATTGAAGTATTATTTGTTTAAATAATTTTCGTTGTTTACTACGAGTCTAAATTAAATTGAGACAATAATTAGCCACCATTGTTCGCCTCAGTTTCGACGCGCTAGTGTCACATCTAACAGTATAAAATCTTTGGTAACAAGCGCATTCATAGAAACGCGGGGAAAATATTTCATAACTGAAAACTTTTCTTTTTAAATATTTTATAAGAAACACACAAAACAATACGTTGCAATTAGAAGGTATGCCAGTGACCTACTGGCCTAATGGCGATACTTGAAAATTCTCATGGAATAGAATGCAAGGCGAAAATGTAGCAACAACGCAATACACCAATCAACAATCGCGATTTCGCATCCCAAATCTGGGCCGCGCACATTTTCATTCGCCCGTTCCAGTACGCGGACATCGAGCGTGTCCGTTACCGACCGATAACTTCTCGGCTTCAGTTAAGAAGATTCAAAAAGGTATTCTTTTCGGCTTTTAGGTTTCGGTGTCGTCAAAAATGTCGAGAGTGTGTCGAAGTGGGACACAATGCAAGATACTGCCGTCCTGCGAGACTTTCACGAGGTATAGTTCGATTACCAAATACATGTTAGAATCTGTGTCAGTTTCATCACCGCACCGCATCCGTTGGCGGCTCGCGTGTATCGCTAGCGCCTTTGTTCCACGTGCGGCAGCTGCGTGCCCCGGTAATTTAGTAGGGCGGACACGGCCTCCTGTAGGCAACCTTATCCGCCGTCCGGTTGAGAAGCCGCTTATTAACGACAGGCGAATGGCGTCTAAAGATAGGCGTCCACATATCCGCATCGTACGTATCGGACACGTTTTTTTTAATCTTACGGCGATCTTTGTCTCTAATTAAGTAAATTTTCAAAATATTAAATTTAAAGTTGTACTATCTTTACCTTTTCAAGGAAGGAAGAAAGGAGAAGGTTTACAGTTAGTACTGTAGACAACCGTTAAGAATGGATTTTGTGAGAGGGCCGGATTAAGGAGGTCTAAAGGCGGATGTACTCGCGGGCGTGTTAATAATATTTTTTTTTTACAATGTGATAGTTAAAATTAAAGCTATGAAGGTTCCAAATGCTTCAAAAAAAACTTCAAAACAAACACAGCCAGTTATTATTTTTAACCGGATTTTAAAAAAAAGGTGTTTCTCAATTCATCTTGTATGTGTTATTAAATAACAAATTATTTTATATTACATAACAAATTAGTACCTTCGTAACCGTTACATAATGGTGTGAATGTGACATTTAGGTGATATCTGTAGATACTATTTTTTTAATCGACGACAAGTTACCGCTCGATTGCATTGACACCTGTTGGTAAATGACGATGTAGTATCAGATAGAAGCGAACTAACCAGTGACTACAAGTAGTTTATTGAACCCAATACTGATAAGTTACGTTCCTGTTCTGCGCTCATACATGCGGCATCGTAACAGAATGCTACATCGCTTTCAGGGTAATAATGATAGTAACTAAACGGGGGCAAATACCTCAGGTAATTTAGAAATTCTAAACGCTCAAAGCGGATTTAATAGTTGAGTATATTCGCCTTTAAAATGAAATTGTGAACTTGTTTTAATTAAATATTAAGAATCATACAGGGCCAAATTCGCACATCAATCTACATATTTATTTGTATATAGTTTCTAGCCGAAGCTCCGCGGTTTCACTCGCGTAAATCCTGTTCCCGTGAGATTATAGGGATAAAACAGCCCATGACACTCATACATACACGTGGCTTTCTAGTGGTAAAAGAATTTTCAAAATCGATTCAGTAGATCCCCTATGACACCACAAACTTAACATCTTAATATTAGTATAGAAGTATAAGTAAATATTCTACAGTTAGTATTTCCATGGCAGCAGTGAAATCGCTTAGAAATCTCGACTAGAGAGAGCAGCGCCGTGCTTATAAGGTGGACGGTAGCGGGCTATTGTGTTCTACATTTTTCAAATATCTAAGCCTATAATGACTTTGGGGTCCCAAGGTGCTGGAATGGCGACCCCGCACTAGAAAGCCCTGGTAGACTGACGATATCAAGCGATTCGCAGGGATTAGCTGGACCCAGACGGCTAAGGATCGTGATGTTTGGAAGTCTCTACAAAAGGCGTATGTCCTGCAGTGGATGTCCAGCGGCTTATATGATGATGATGATGAAGCCTTTATTTACAAATATACTTTAGATTTAATAAGCTAATACGCCACTCGTGCAAAACGGGGACAAAGGGAAACAGTTATTGTTACAAATGGTTTTAAACGTGCAACCAGTTAACAGACGTCGCAAAAAACTGCCCACCGAATCACTTACAAAAGTAGGCTATATTAATTTTATTAATCAGAACGACCCAGAAACCATACAGTACGTTGATGGAAGATGAGATGACTAATTGACTGGATTAAGATAATAAATTTAAATAAATAAGATAGTTTGAATTACGTGTAATAGGCGACATATTAATAATTAATGCATTTCAACGTTAACATAATTATTATAAAAGTAAAAAATAATTTACATAATTAAATTACATATCACACATGATATGAATCTTCCTATGCACAGAATTTTAGAGAGAAGAAATAATTTAAAACATATAAAGTAGGCCGTAGGCTTAATTGTTTTAATGTTTTTTTACCAAGAAAGACTAAGGGATATGATTTTTTTAGAAAAACATTAAAATCATTAAGTAATAAAAGTACTGCTATACTATTTATGTAACATGATACGGTGCAGATGTAATGTATTGATTTAAAGATTTTAAACATACAAACACATGAATACCATACGCTTATGTATATGTATATCACTTAACTAACACTAAACTTTTACAAGGTACTTTTACGAATACATATAGAATTTGGATACGTGCAACTTAATTTTTAGTTTTTTTTATTTTATTTTATTTTATTTTATACTTTATTGCACAAAACAAAAACAAAAGAAAACATAGAAAACTAGTATGCGTAAAGGCGGTCTTATTGCTTATATCAATATCTACCAGACAACCTTTGGATAAAGGAATTAAAGTAATTAAATGCGGGATAGTGCAACAAAAAAAAAAAATATATACTTATTGGTTTTTAGATAAAATAGGTGGTACACTTTTTTTGTCGGAGCAGCAAGTGGTGATAAGATATCCGATATAAGAGATCTGTCCGAGGTCGAGTCACAAATTCGCCACCGTGGCAAGTAGAGCGGCCCGAACGACCTACATCTAGATTTCAGTTAACCGCTCCTATTGTTGTTGACAAAGGCATACCATATCACTTGGATTGCGTTTTCCTTGTAACTATTGTATGTTATATATGTATGCTATTCGTAATTAACGGGCAACGTGAATAATGCAAATAATAAAATCTTTTTAACACAAAAAAATTGAAACGACTTCAAAATCACAGGAATAAACTAAAAAGCGAAAGATAACATCGTATGTGCTACCTTTGAAGGCGAAGGCTTTGGTTAAGAAATGACGAAGTTATGCGCTAACAAACATTGAATTGAGAACCTCCTCCTTTTTTTGAAGTCGGTTAAAAATACAGTACATTCGACACAGAGCAATATAAAGCAAAAAGCATATGATAGGAATATTCGTAAAATATATTACTCCAGTCGTCAGAATTTGTACAAAAATATAAAACTGCTCCTCTCCTTTTCGCATTTAGACAACTGAGCCAATCATAATTAAATTGAACTGTGAGAGTTCAGATATTATGTTCTAAGCAAGTCATCTATATATCTATATTTCTATAGCTATACTAATATATAAAGCTGAAGAGTTTCTTTGTTTGATTGAACGCGCTAATCTCAGAAACTACTGGTCCAAATTGAAAAATTCTTTCAGTGTTAAATAGTCCATTTATCGAGGAAGGCTATAGGCCTGTAGGAATACGGGGATATATATTATCCCCGTATTCCTACAGGAACGAGAACCACGTGGGTGAAATCGCGTGCCGACAGCAAGTATCTGTTATGAGTTGCAATAAACATAAAATGGTATTAACAAATAGATTAAAAACAATACATTATTGTGAAAGGGAATGAGCCTACTTACCGTATGTGAGGTAATGTAGGTTATCTTGTACTTTGACATGAAATAACTGAGCTTAAGCAATAAGTGTCGCATACTCATGGTTGATGGTACGTATGCTACGTATGTATATGGTTGGATGGTTGATCCTGACGTAACATTAAACGTGGCTAATAGAGGAGCAAGACATTAATCCTGGCGAGCTTCTATCAGCCACCCACGTTAATCCCAAAAGAGCATAGCAAAAAACAGCATAAAATATTAACTTTTTTCAAGAAAAATATTGTTATTAATTTCAGCTGTTTTCGTAGATCAAATTGACAATCTCAAAGTAAATTTTCATTGTAAATACGAAATAGCAAAAAACATTAAACAGAAAAAGAAGAATTAATACATTCTAAACAAGCGGACACCCACGTCTCCGTGAAATTCAATTTTTTGTAAATCCCGCTGAACCATAGATTTTTTCGGGATAAAAAGTATCCTATGCTATACAAAATTTCACCCAAATCTGTTCAGATGTTTAGCCGTAAAAAGTAAACTGACAGACTTTTAGCATTTATAATATTAGTAAGTGTGGATGCACAACGCGCTTCGTTTAATGCTGACGAAATCAAGTATTTCAAAATAAAGAAGCACAATTAAGGAGTGAAATTTATTTCGAGCACATTCGAATATACGGTTATTTTGAAAAGTCAACAACCGGGAACGGTTGAGCAATCTCCGTGGCACGTTTCATTAGTCTCCCGGGCTCTTATTATAGATGTCAACCGACCTGCTAGTATCTTCTTCTATATTTAATTCCTCGGCACGCCACTCTTAAAGCATGTAAGCAGTGATGAATATATCTAACTGAATCTAAATATACATTTTATTACAGAATTTTTGTGCCCAAATCCACATTTAACTTGTAGATAAAATGATCATTTTGTTAGTTACCAAATTTTACAATTCCTTGTTAGAAATACATTGCGCATATATGAATTACAGATTTTCATACCTACACCAAATTTATTTTGGGTTTTTTTATTAAATCAATTTCGAAAATTTTGCAACTTTTTAAACTACAAAATTGTACGAGTATGTGTAAAATCACAGGGTTAATACTAAACCAGCTTGTACTTATCTATACTAATATTACAAAGTAGATTATCCCCTACAATTGTAGTATTGTAGGGGATAATCTCTGGATCTACTGAACCGATATTTAAAATTCTTTTACCACTAGAAAGCCACGTTACTTGTGAGTGTCATAGGCTGTATTTTATCCTCGTATTCTCATGGGAACGCGAACTACGCGGGTTAAACTGCGGGGCGTCGCCTAGTTATCTATATGGCCGAGTAAAGTTTGTATTTGCAAAAGTGTACTTGTTTATACAAACACAATTATATTATAACAACCGGTCATCAATTATTATGGCCCGTAAATGGTTAACAATATAATTCTGTACACATTAGTAATGAATAATAAAACACGTCGAAACAATGGTAACGTAATTAGGACGTATAGAACAATGAGTGCAGATAGTAAAAATATGTTTTTTTTTTAAAAGAATGCCTCCATAATGTATTTACCGGACGCGCCGAAGGGAGGGGGAGTTACCAAGTGAGCAATGCCCTCCTAACGACAACTGCGTACTATGACTCAGACGTCCTGAGGACGACCTCACAATAGGGTCCTCGACTGGGCTTTGAAGGACGGATTGTTTACTGAGTAAACCCTCGGCGATATCATGCCTTTGTATTGCGAAAATTATACATACGGTTTATACGATTAACTTTTGTAGGTAAAAACGTATTATAAATATATACAAATACTCTGAAAATTGTAATTTATACCAATATTTTAGAGAGGAGAGAAGTTCATGAGCTTAACCCTACGGTAGGAACTTATTTTATCTATATAGCATCGAACTTATTTTATTTATATAGGTAGGTAGGAGGCAGGGGTAATCTTTAATTCAACTGAACCGATATGGAAATACTTTTACCAATAGAAAGTCACGTTATTTGTGAGCGGCAAAGGCTATATTTTATCTCCGTATTCCCACATGAACCTGCTGATGTCCTTAAGTTTTCCTAAACCGAAGGTTGCCTGGAAGAAATCGCCGTCAAAGCGATAAGGCCGCCTTTTGTATACTGATCTCTTCTTAATATGTTTTTATTTCACTTTTATTTGTCTTTGTGGTGTGCAAATAAAGAATATCTATCTATCTATCTATGAACGAGAACTATGTGAGTGAAACCGCGGGCCGTCTGCTATTGGTTGTTTAATAAATTAAAGAGCAAATATTTTTATCTACATTATGGAATTTGTGGTTAAACTTTTCGACAGTAAGTGATAGCGAAAATTGATAATATCATACCACAAAATGGATACAAGGCCAGTGTTCATCGTTAGCACTGAAGCACCAAATAGCGATGCTGCAAAAATCTGCCATGAATGCCATTTTTAAACACGTATGTATAGTACATAGACGAAAGTAAGCATTTTATTTTATACGTTAAACTAAACGTACTTGCGTATAATCACGTAGCTTCGTGATGAGAAAGCATAACAATATCTAGAAATAACAGGTAGGTTTCTTTGTACAAAGGTAGTTAATCGGCTTACAAATTACAACATGGTCTGTCAACATACCATTCGTATAATACGCTTACTTTATCCTTGTGTAAACCAAAGAAATACTAGGAACAGTGGCGTGCACAAGGTTGTATAATAGGGTAAGCACGATACGAACAAATTGTATAAAAAGGAAAATTTCTTTATTAATTTCTAATTTCAACACAGGTTCATGAGATGTGCATTTTACGATATTAAATATCGCGTGTCTCAAACAAACAAGAAAAACATCTTGAGGAAACCCGCTTACTTGAGAATTTTCTTAACTTTCTACGTGTGTGAAGTCTGCCAAGTGTTTGCACAGCGTGGTGGACTAAGGCCTAACTCCATTCTGAGTGGAGACTCGTGCTCAAGAGTGACCGAGTGTAGGTTTTTAATGATGGATACAAGTTCGTAATGTCCTCTAAGGGTAAGGCAGTTCATCTACGAAGTGTATTATGATACTATGAGCAAATACTAACACAGACAGTAATCAGTATGATTTTATCGGATTACTGGGATCATTATCTCAAAGTAAACGATCACAGCTGAACTTGGGTTCTTTGTACTCCAAGGTCGGGGATGAGAGACTGCCTTTGTCACTGCTTGTCCAACGACCGATGGTGAAATTCCTAACACAAAACTTTATGCTAGCCACAAACGATCAATTATTCTCACGTTTCTGAAACACCCACGACTATAATTGATCGTGTGTTGGTCACTGCGTACATGACTTGTAGAGCCGCGTGGGTACTGCCGTTTGATTTTCAGAAACGTGAGAATAATTGACCGTCAATGACGACCTTTACAGTGCAATGTTGCAAATAAACATATAGGTACGAAATACAGAAGAAAGAAAACATCTTAATTAAAACATTATGGTACGAGAGATTAAAAGCAGGCCATAGAACCGCGTCGTACGTACCAAAAGCAGCACAACAAACGGATTTTAGTATTGTATCACTGATACGCATCATACGGATCGCATCGAAAGGATTTTATCTATGGTAAACCGTTTGAACAATGCGTCCGATAATTGCGATGCGGATTTCTGGACGCATATCATAAGACAGATTTGTTCGGATTTTTAAATACATAACCATACCATTTGAATAATATTAGTTGATCAGAATCCCTAAGAATATCACACACAAATACGAATACATAAACGTTGTGTAATAATCCATTTTACCCAATTACAGTATTGAATGAGCGAATAG
Source organism: Bicyclus anynana (assembly GCF_947172395.1). NCBI lineage: Eukaryota > Metazoa > Arthropoda > Insecta > Lepidoptera > Nymphalidae > Bicyclus > Bicyclus anynana. The sequence continues at coordinate 10,444,795 of NC_069094.1, read as the reverse complement.
CTCGATGAGTCTTGACACCGATTCTACGTGATTTTATCTCCATAGACTACGGTATTGCGGTTCTATTTCAGTTCTGGCCTAAGCCTACCCTATTACCTCAATCAGTTGCAATACATCAGAGGAGCATTTGCGATGTTTGCTCGTTCATTTGAAATTAAACGCCCGACTACGTATCAAAACGTTAATTCTCTGTAAAGTATCTTGATTTTACCTAACTTTACTGTACTATATTATGTAGTCTGTGATTTTACCTAATATTGCATCTATGTAATTTTAATTGAACACAAGTTACACAATTTCATGTACCTACGTAATGCCTGTAGATCCTACTAATACTATAAACGCGAAAATTGGTATGAATGTTTGTTACTCTTTAACGCAGCAACTACTGAACCGATTTGGCTGGTAAGGCTACTTTTAATCCGGAAAAAAACCATGTTTTTTGCGAGATTTGCGAAAAACTAAAATGCGGACGAAGTCGCGGGCGTCCGCTAGTGTTGTTATAAAACTGCTATGGAACTGTTTCTTGACATTACAGAATAATTCTTTTAAATTTTTTGTGTGTTTATTATATATGTAAGCTTTTTCTAATCAAATCAAGGAATACATAATAGGTCTGTCATTGAAGAGAAGTTTATACTTGGTTTGTCACTTAAATGAACAACTCTTGGGTAAAACAAAACATTATAAACTTAAAAGAAATGTAAGGTAACGGAATTATAAGATAAGGGATTAGAAGCTTTGGTTATTAGTCTGGTTATAGTTTCAACATAATGTATTTTTATATTTTTTCTTTATTAATTGATTTCACTAATATACTCCAAATGTTTTGCCAAAATTATCACTTGGGTCATAAATGTCATTTAGGTCATGACTCGACGAGGATAAATAGAGGTTGATATTTATATGTGGGAACTGTTGCCACATTACGTTTTTCTAACACCGTCTGTCTGTCTGTCACTCCATAGTGTTATTTTAAATAGCGCGAAAGAATTAAATTGTAAACTTATTTTGCCTCGTCTGACCTCTACGGTCCAATTATAATAGAATTTACAGTAAATATTTTTACTATAAGCTTATGCCGCATAGAAGTTAAAAAAAGTTGGCAGCATTTCACTGCTTATGTAACACATGCGGTTGCCTGCGGCTCCGTTCACAATTTCTGTTATAAAGTGGGTTTAGAAAATAACAGACCGGAACCGAGGTTTTTAAGTTTTCACTCAAGAAATAACTGCGATTTATCAGTTTTTTTTTTATTATTTTCTATATTTCGATCACAAAGATTTCCCTGAAATTTCCCTGAGAAGAATCCTATAATGTATTTAAGATTAAGCCAAGCTTTCTTTAAGATATCTGTTGAAAACTGCATGAAAATCAAGACAGTTATTGTTTACCTGTCTCGATCTTAATTATTTTTATTGTGTACTGTTTTTTAACTCCATTTTCCATAAGTAATGTTATTTACATTTAGCTTTTTAATCTTAAATGATAATAATACAGACTAATGATTGTAACCTAGTAATAAATCTCTAAAAAAGTTGAACTTATGTGTTTACAATGATATTGAGTCAATTTCTAAATGTTGCCTGTTTTGAAACATCAAAATTACCTAGAGCAAACGAGTGTTGCCAACGTAGTTACAATGTTTAGGGTTTTATTTACGGAGAACACGTTTAGGTAACACATAGATACAGTTAAAGGGAACCGTGGGGTGATTAGTCTTTGAATTTGTTGAGCTTATGTGTTTACAATGGTATTAAGTCAGTTTCTAAATGTTGCCTGTTTTGAAACAACAAAATTGCCGAGAGCAAACGAGTGTTGCCAACGTAGCTAGAATGTTAAGGGTTATATTTACGGAGAACACGTTTAGGTAACACATAGATACAGTTAAAGAGAACCGTGGGGTAATTATTAGTCTTTGAATTTGTTGATCTTATGTGTTTACAATGGTATTAAGTCAGTTTCTAAATGTTGCTTGTTTTGAAACAACAAAATTGCCGAGAGCAAACGAGTGTTGCCAACGTAGCTAGAATGTTTAGGGTTTTATTTGCGGAGAATAAGTTTAGGTAACACATAGATACAGTTAAAGAGAAGCGTGGGGTAATTAGTCTTTGAATTTGTTGATCTTATGTGTTTACAATGGTATTAAGTCAGTTTCTAAATGTTGCCTGTTTTGAAACAACAAAATTGCCGAGAGCAAACGAGTGTTGCCAACGTAGCTAGAATGTTTAGGGTTTTATTTACGGAGAACACGTTTAGGTAACACATAGATACAGTTAAAGAGAACCGTGGGGTAATTAGTCTTTGAATTTGTTGATCTTATATGTTTACAATGGTATTGAGTCAGTTTCTAAATGTTGCCTGTTTTGAAACAACAAAATTGCCGAGAGCAAACGAGTGTTGCCAACGTAGCTAGAATGTTAAGGGTTATATTTACGGAGAACACGTTTAGGTAACACATAGATACAGTTAAAGAGAACCGTGGGGTAATTAGTCTTTGAAATTGTTGATCTTATATGTTTACAATGGTATTGAGTCAGTTTCTAAATGTTGCCTGTTTTGAAACAACAAAATTGCCGAGAGCAAACGAGTGTTGCCAACGTAGTTACAATGTTTAGGGTTTTATTTACGGAGAGCACGTTTAGGTAACACATAGATACAGTTAAAGAGAACCGTGGGTGTGACGTGGTATAATCAAACACACGATACAGCCAAGGTTGCCGCACTCGTCATAGTCTTGGTCCGTGGCAATTTGTAACAATAACTTCTCAATGTCAAAGCTTGTTACAGACTTAAATACAATATAATTATAATACGTTGAATATGTAATTATTTATCATCACACGTAAGTATGTGTATATTTTTTTTCTATTTGGTAACAAGTTTTCGTACAAATTTATAAAGCAGTGTCGATGGAAGTTGAGTTTGTTAGTCCGTTTATTAAATTCATAATTCTGACACTGTGACGAATGACCTAGGTATACATATGTATATACCTCACGATTTTCAGTGACCGAAAGTCCAGCCAAAAAGGACATATTTTTTAATAATGCACAATAATTATTTAGTAATTTAACACAAATAATTAAATAAATGTATACCCACATTGAATCATTCAAATTCTTCGATTTATAATTGTAGATAGTGATTGCCAAAATGGTGCATCTAACCTAACTGTTATATATAATAAATATATGTAATGCGTAGGTACTTACGAGTATGTACTTAGATATAATCAAATCAAAGAATATTTTATCCATTTCTGGTACAAGTACCATAAAAAGACATTCAATGTTATCACTTAAATCGTTGATAATACTAATCGTTAACAGTATATTTATGTATATTTTAATATCAATACACTTCCTAATTCATTTATGGTGATTTACAAACGCACTAACAAATGCCTGCGACGTCGTTCGTAAAGTTAATTTTATATAGTTTTATGATGGACGACCAGCAAGTCATTATGTTTTTCTCTTTGATGAAAGGTACCATAGGTTTGTCCTTATATGTACGCATGACGTTGTTTCTATTAATGCAAAAGAGCTATAGCTAACATTGTATGGAAACCATAACATATTACATTAAGGATTAAGGTTCCATTTTAGGAGTAGGTGTCATTTATAAAATGCAAAAGAATGAACGACTCTATTTGATACTTGCAGACAGCACTTGCCACGCGGTTTCACCCGCGTAGATACCAGGAATACGGGAATAAAATATATATAGCCTATAAGCACCCGGGGATAGTGTGTCTTCCCAACAGTGAAATAATGTTTCATATCTGTTTAGTAGTTTCAGAACCTATTCAATGCAAACAAATAAACAATCAAGTCTTTCCTCTTTATAATATTAGTATATAGATAAGGAAGGGTAAGTAGGTGTGTTTTGATATTCTTTCATCACACGTAACAGAAAAAAAAACCTTAAGATAGCATTTTTAATATTTACTATGCAGCTTTGCCTCGCGGTTTCAATCGCCTCAATTAATGCGCTGCTAAACACTGAAATGAATTAAAAACGAGTAGTTCCTGGGATTAGTAGTGACAACCAAACGAACTCTTCAACATTATAATATTAGTGTAGACAATGGATAGTAGCAATATTATTAAATATAAAAAAAAACAATGTAAATGTCAAACATCTGTACGTACCTACTGTACCTAAAGCAGGATATTTTACTTACAAATTGCCTTATTGGACCTGTTCGTAGGCAAATCAGTAACGGCAAGGTTGCGCGCGTAGATAGGTAGGTATATATATAGAATATATATATATAGTATATATATATACGCGAACGATTCGCGCTGGCGGACGCGGAAGCGAACGACAACACCTCTATTCGTCCGAGATGTGCGATGCGAGGACGAGCAAGGTGACCGCGCTAATAAGCATTGTGATCGCACCATGTCTGTAATTGAGTAGGTATACCTATCTATACTAATATTAAAAAGCTGAAGAGTTTGTTTGTTTGCTTGAACGCGGTAATCTCTGGAACTACTGGTCTGATTTGAAAAATTCTTGCAGACAGCCCATTTATCGCCATAATATATATTATCCCCACATTCCTACGGGAACCCATATTCATATATATGGGTGTACTATGACAAGATCTCCAAGACTGTTATGGACCTGCCAACACATATTTATATAAGTTTAAATAATGTGTTAAAACATATTTATTCTATGCTTGGAGGTAATTGGATCGACTTTCGTCTTTACTCGAGAAGTAGAATTATTTATTTATTATAATGATAACAAAAATTGTAAAGAATAACGATTTTAAAAGAGCAACTGATGATTTCTTCGCAGGATCTGCCTACCGAATCGGTGCAGACTCCCACGTCTACAAATTAGTCAAACTTGACACTTGGTTGGTGAATTAGCACAAAACTTGTTTAAATAAACTTTTATATATTAATTTATATTTAATACACAAAAGTTTTACATGAAAAAGCGTTTCTCCTTTAATATCAAGTCAAAATATAAAGCATGGCTATATTTATAAAACAATCTTACGGGTGATGTGTTCATTTGTCCGAGCCGAGATGCGCGAGGACGTTCAAAGTGAACGAGCCACGTGTGCGATGACATATTATTTGTATTCGCTGTGCATTTCTATATAGATAAATGGAGGACAGCCTTGAATACGAACACGTATAAAAGATCCAATAATACGGAAACCTTTCGATACAAATGCATGTTTCACACAATCTTCTACGAGGTTGATATTAACACGTAATTGCAAAAATAATTACGTAATAGATATCTAAGATTTTTTATAAAATTATAAAATAAAGGGAAATATTCTATCATACTTAAATGTTTTTGCGCAAGTTTAAGCGAATAATGTATTCCCGCCTTGCCACATTTTTAATTGATGCTTCGCTCATATTGGTCGTAGCCTACAGCTTTCCTCGATAAAAGGAATATCCAACATAACATACATAACAAAATTGTTTGTTAATTTTTATATTAAATTCCAACCTTATTCCCAACATCAGTACGTTCAACCAAACAAACAAACTCTTCAGCTACCATCTCTACTTCCTATGCTTTCGAGCCCCATCAGGCAATGCTTCAATTTTTGTGTTTTCTATTTATGTATTTCTTCTGATTACTGGTTTCCAGCTTTACCACACGAAAGGCAAAGAACTACCATCAAGTGCACAAAATTAGGGGTATAAACTGAATGACAAATTATGGCGCGCTATATTCTTGTACTGTAGATCTGGATGGGGTCACACACTTAAAATGTTCAAACTGCACAAGGTGACACTGCACCTACCTACTGGGCTGTTTGCTCCGCATGAGTGGGCGTAAAGAACAGGCTATATTAATGCAGTTGTAAATTGTAATGCAAGCCTAATAATATAGAAATTTTGAGAGCAAGCGAATTACGCTTTACCTTTTTAAAACCTCTAAAATTGCCATTTTTACTCGCAAGTATTAAGTGAATCAATTTTTTAAACTTCGAAGTGTTTTATGCACAGCTTGTCTGAATAGATTCGTTCTCAGACGTGTTAATTTTATTAATACTTACTCGTAGGAATTAAGTGCGCAAAATGTAAGAATGTATTAGGTATCTAATAGTATACTTACTACATTTATTTTATACTAAACATCACTATATACCTATATATACATTGATAATGTTTTCTCGCAGTGAACATTGACTGACAAATAAGAGATGTTAGTATGCCATTACGTAAGTAAGTCTGTAAATATACAAACAAATCTTCTTTTACATGTAAACGTAGTGTTTGAAACAACATAGATTACATACGTAAGCGTGGAATCATGCTCTTGAATCTCGTAATTATATTTTTCAAGGCGATACTAATATAAAAGATTACATTATCATCTTTTACGACAATAATTTAGTTACGAGCTCGAGTGTCGATTTTAAAAAGCAATATAGTTACGAAACTTTTTATCTTTTAAATACGTGACATAATGACTCAAAGTAACGATAATGGAACGTGATTATCTATTTTTATTTTTTATTTTTCTATAAATTTATCACATGTTAACTTGCTGCAAATCTTTACAGGTAAAAATATCTGAAACTAAATATATCTAATAGTTGTAAAAGTGAATCCTCCTTTCTGTTTAATAAAATTACGATATTGTACTCGTTGATTACGAATAATTAATTAATTATCATCGTTTTTCAATCGTTATGATCGTCTGTAGATGAAAGTTAAATAAAAACAGTAACGAACAGACGAAAAAAATGAGAAATCTGAAATTGTTCAGATAAAAATCGATCGCCATGGTCTAGATTATACTCTCTTGTCATCAATCATAGCTTTCTTTTTACTGTGCTGATGACTGTCGATCGGATCCTAAAGATCGTTTGTGACTGTCAATGCTACACTGATGTCAATCACAAATACGTAAAGGCGAATTCATAACTATATCATAAATGCAAAAATAAGTTTGTATGTCAAGTTAAACCACTGAACTGATTTTTAAAAATTCTTTCACCATAGAGAAGCTACAATATACAGCTGAGTAGATTATATTTTATTACCCATATTTCTACGGAAACTAAGCAAGTCAGTAAAAACCGCAAAACGTCAGCTTGTGACATATAATTTAATTTATGTTTTTCAATTCTGAGGAATTCGAGAGGGATAAAAGTTGCATCAATTAGGGCTAGGTGACATAAATGCTAAATCATCAGTTTTCGTTGTGGGAAAATCTTTCAAAAGCCATGATGGTTGTCTGATGCCACGTGCCTTGAAGAGCAAGTTATATCGTCGATCCCGGGTCACGGTCACAGGGAATCTGCAAATCTGTTTTCACAAATCAACGTAATCACAAATTTCCTTGTCGAAGCCATTGCCTAGCAGGGTGATAATGATGATGAACTAAATAAACAATTTCAAGTTTCTTTTCTTTTCAAGGTAATTTCACTGACGTAACGAGTTAACAATCACAAATAAATCGTCTTTGGGATCCGTAATAATGTCGCAACTATCATTCTACTTTCATGGAAACCCTAAAAGAAGATGCAAATCGAAACCACAGTTATGTAAGCAGGATTGCGCGGATAGCTCAGTTGTGCAACAATACATAGTATTATAATTTAGCAGTTCAGCGGGTTATCTATCTAAAGTAATAAATGAAATGCTAACATTATTAATAAGTATACTGTTAGTAAAGCTGTAAAAGTATACTCTTAGTGCTGGAATGGCGACCCCGCACCGGAAAGCGCAGTGTTGGGCGACCCCCCACTAGATGGACCGAGGATATCAAGCGGGTTGCAGTGAGCCGCTGGATGCTGGCGGCTCGAGATCGTTGAGCTTGGAGGTCCATGCAAGAGGCCTATGTCCAGCAGTGGACGTCTATCAGCTGATAAGGTAAGGTAAGGTAAAGCTAAAAATATTGTAAGTGTTTTATAGATGCTAAAGGTGTTGCTGTTTTACATTATGAAAACAAAATTTACCTACTCGTATAATTATTCGAACTGTGAAAAGTGATCATAGACGTTAACCAATCCTTGCTACACAGCTCTGCCGTTACATTCGCTAACTCGGTCGCTTTTAACTGAACCCTAGAACCCTAGAGTAAGTTCAAAGCACTAAACATTTACTTCATTTAATAAGTTTCTATATACGACAATCGTTCTACTAAAATTTTAAAAGTTGCAATGCTTATTTGATGTAAGCTTAAGCTAGTTTAATTTATGATCCATAAGACATCGAATACTGATTAAAATATCCAGCCATCGTATTGAAAGTATGAAATGAATAGCAAATATAACCACGGTATACAACTTGTTCAAAACACGTACTCGTCTAAAGGCCGAAATGGTCCCGTTGCAAAAAGTGACTGCCAGTCTCTTTGGAAAGCCAATATTTTAAGGAAATAAGAAGCCTAACCTTAGTCGTGTAACCTCGCTGGGAATCGAATAGCTATCGTCAGGCTTGGAGAATTGACTACGTCACGACCTTAGTGGGCCGGTGCGATGACGTCGCGCGAGCTAACCTAATTCAGCTGGCATAACTGTTGTGATGTGAATGAGCCGTGATAGCCCAGTAGATATGACCTCTGACTCCGATTCCGGAGGGCGTCGATTCTAATCCGGCTCAGGGTATGTACCTCCAACTTTTCAGTTCCGTGCATTTTAAGAAATTAAATATCACGTGTCTCAAACGGTGAAAGAAAATTGCATACGGATGCGCATTGGGCCAGCGTGGTGGATTATTGGCCAAACCCCTCTCATTCTGAGACTACACTCGTGCTCATCAGTGAGCCGAATATGGGTTGATAATGATGATGATGAACTGTTGAGAATGCGTGTAATTTAATTTATATGTGACATAATCCATACTAATATTGTAAATAACGTAGTAGGTACAGTACGTCTGTCTGTTACTTTTTCAAGAACTGAAACGATGAGCCGCTTTTCAAGAATGAGATTTGCAATAACATTTTATGCTAGTTGATGGCGTCCACTAGTACGCATAAATAATATAATTTCAATTTACATATCTACATAATTATTATAATATTAATATTACATTTACATAACTATTTTAAATTGACACACAAAAAGTTTAGTATTATTATTTATTATGTATATTGTATATACATTAACGAGAGAAATCATTTCAGTCACTTTTCATAATGATTAATGACGTCACGACTTTTTAAGAAGGATTTTTGATTTATTATGCATTAAGTTTGTGTATTGGATGGATATGAAAAGTATAACCAGAAAAAAATAGCTTACATAATTAGTGCTCTATAATACGAGCAATATTATAAGATTTTTAGTTACAATATCTACATGAAAAAATTTGCAAAATTAAAAAAAAATACGGCCTTACCGCTGACAAAATAATATCTGACCAGAAACCAAATGAAAAAGTTAAGAAGCTGCATTACAAGTTACATACAATACAACGTCGATATAAATCGTTAGATGGGCCCCTCCATATTAAAGAAAGCACAATTTTATGTCATTACCCAAAGACGTGCACGCACATCTTATCTTAGTACGTAACAAGCGCATGCTGTGAGTGGACGTGGACTTAAAAAAATATTTACTGTTTTTTCTTATTTTAATTCCTTATGCCTTCGTTCATTTTGGAAGTGTAAAAACACAAGCCACAACATGAATAAAGAGAAATGTGTTACGAGTGGCGACGTACTCAATGTGCGAAACCAATGACAATTCCGCGACGCTTTGAGACCCATCTAACGATCAACGATCGACGCAATACAAGTTTTTATCTATTATCTTACCCTGTTTCTGTGATTTGCAACAACCCACACATTCAGACATGCTGTAAGTTCTAATATCTGCAGATAAATTCCTCTTGGAGGTCGCGAAGAGGTATTTATCAGCGAATGCCTATTAGCCCTTGCGTATATCAGAGGATTGTGAAACACGTCAACACCTTTGTTCGCGTCACACCGGAAAAAAATATTTCTACTTTTATAGATAAAAATCTATAATGGTATTTGAGCCTTGAGATTACACGTGGCACTGATAAACGGTTCCATTTAACCTTCCATGCATCGTATCCTATACACATTCCACATGTTCAGTTGATTCAGTAATTGTCTTTGAAGCTGAAAATACGTATAACGAAAGAATAAAATGGTCAGAGCTTTCATAAGTTATAAAAGCTAAAAGTATCACCCTTCGAAAGACACTATAAAATATCAAAGCTATTACTATAAAACTATAAAATAAAATACTAAGGGTCTTTAGGTAAGGGTTGTCTTGAAACTCCGGAGTAACTGGGGTCATGATAATATATTCATCATTATCAGCCTATTTTTAACCCTCAACGCGAAAAGGGGTGTTAAAACGTTTGACCTGTCTGTCTGTCTGTCTATGGCACCATAACTCCCGAACGGATGAAGCGATTTCAATTTAGTTTTTTTTTTGTATTAAAGGTGATTTATGTGCAAAGTGTTCTTAGACATGTTTGATGAAAATCGATTGAGCCATTTAAAAGTTGTGGTGGAATATCTGCAAATATACTCAAGTGGGGTCTCAAATGAAATTGCACTGAAAGAGAAGACTGATCACTTGATCGAATGTGTAATTAATAACTTCATGACCTTCGGGGTTTTTTTCAAAATTTTAAATTTTATTCACACATATCATTTTAGCTTGAAGTTTTCTCTTCAAGTATTAATGTAAAGTAAGCAATATTTATATGAAAATATTTATTTATTCGTGATCTTGAACCTTACAGAGACCAAATGTAAAGGTGAGAATTCCTTCCTTATCACACGACAATTGTTCACTGAACAGTGTGTTTTAATATTGTACAACCTTTAACCTAACTATCATAAACTAACTATTTATAAGTATAAAATTGTTTGTAATAAACAGCAGTAACTCGATTAACCGGACTAATTCAGTGTCATAAAACATTCAGAAAATCAAAATTTATAAAAAAAAAATAATATTACATACATATTACTTATCTCCCAACCTTTTCATAGTAGTTTCCAAGGTCTGAAATGCTTCCGCATGAGATTGTCAAGACTTACTCGATCACACTCGGTAATCCGGACAATCGCGAATCCGTATTGAGGTCCGGTTAATCGAGTTACTACCGATAATCAAAGTGTTACGTACTTCAACCAAGACGAGCGCGCGGTTTGCTGATTATACCTAGAAAGCAAATATGCAAATGTTATTTATTACGGCAAGATGGCCTAGGACGAAGGCTCGCAGCAAAAAGATAATCATGGGCAACGCGGAGCGAGGATAAGCTCCGAGGCGGAAGCGACGCCTCGAGGCCGAGGACGAAGCAATTCACGCACGGAACGCGAACCGTCCGAGCGGTTGAACTTTTGACCATCGGCTGCTGCTATCTGGTTCTGAGTAACTCTGGGTAACCTTATATTGGGTGGACAAATTTCATACTATTTATACAGGATGTTGTATATGTGAGTATTTCCCATAACTTCTTATATTTAAGGTGTTGATGAGTCCATTTATAGGAGCCGAACTGCATAACTTATATTTTTTAATTAATAATTTAAGTAATTCAATTAATTCCGACTATCCGTGTAACACACGCCTTTTAAAATACTTGCATTTTAAAATTTAGCTACGTCATAATTATATGGATGCGTATAAGGGACACATTTTAAGATCTATTTACAAAATATTTACTCAGAAAATATTAATTTTAGAACACATGTTCTTTGGACATTTTTAATTAATTATCGGTAAATTATATAACCAGAGTTATGGGAAATAATCTCCAGCATCCTGCATATTTGACGGGACAATTGAAAACATCACCTAAACCAGAGCAACACTTAGCAGGAATATTTCTTTACAATACGTTTTTATAAGTAGGTACTTAGGCAAGTAATATAGATAAACATACATTTATACATATTATATAAAATAAACTCGATTTAGTTAAGGACACCATTTGTATATCTAGTACAGTTTAAACGATCAAGATAGAATTTGTCGCATATATTATAGACCTAAATAGATTTTTTTCTATCGCTATAGTTTTAAACCTGAAATACGCAGCGGCACGAGATTCGCGGAAAAAGTCGTGGAAAACAGCTAATAAGTTAAATTTGTCTATAAAAAACTATTAAATATTCTACATAAAAACCAAGTTTTGTTCGTTAATCTCCCTAAAACATTGATAATTTTAAATATTATTTATGTTTACTTAAAGAAAACAAATCAATATTTTTATGGAATCTTTAGATGGTACTAAGCCCAATGCCTCAGTTAGTTTGAAACTTTGGTAAACAACTTATCTACATAAATATTATGTGGTCTATAAAAAAGAACCGTTAGTTGCCACGTAGGTCATTTACTGCAAGCTCATTTCACAGGCTCGAATAGATTCGGACCAAAAACCTTGCTCGGATTTTCGTTTATAAAATAGTTTAACAATATGTATGACATTTCCTAAAGAGCAAGTAAAGGTGCCGAGTCTTCTCGGGTACTTATTTTCATCTACAGCCTGTATCCATCAACTGCTGGACATAGGCCTTTCCGAGAGCGCACCACCACACACAATCCTCCGCCTTCATCATCCAGCCACTTCCCTTCTTGATGTCGTAGGACCATCTAGCTGGAGGGCGTCCTACACTGCGCTTGGTACGTGGTCTCAATTCCAGAACACGTCTGCCTTAGCGGCTATCTGTTCTGCGACAGATATGGCCCGTATATTAAATTACCATCAGACAAAAAAAGCTTTAATTATTTGCGAAGTAATTTGGCCAGTCTAATATAATATGTATCACTATACAGACTAAAGTTCCTTGCCTTGGTGAGAACATGGTTACAATTTAAAACATTAACCGTTACCATATAATTATATAACTATCTGTGCTAAAGACATAGTTATGTGCAAATTACGGCGTGACGTACCCACGGCGTTGGCAGTAAAATTATTTTGAAACGATTACGTAGACACTAACACGTTTTAAATACAAAGAGCGAGACTTTACGCGGTGCGATTATGCAATGCACATACGTGAGCGGGACTCGAGTACCCGTACCGGGGAACGATTCCCTTCGTATAAGATTTGCACGCTCGAAATCTGAGTATGGATACACGATGTAAAATGAACTCAATGCCTATATTATTAAAGTCGCATTTGCAACGGTAATAATTTTTATTTTAACAGCAAATTTTAGGGCAGCTAAAGTGTGGAGCAACTGTGAAAATAAGCTGTAACACAAATTAATTACGTCATCTTCATTCCGAAGTCATTTGAGAGCGAGAAAGTGTCACAGCTCACAACAAAGGCGATAAGCCGACGTAGCCACGAACGGCAACTCATGCGGTTGCGGCTCGTATGAGTAACACACGCAACCCGACAATATTTGGCAACGCAGCCATTCGAAAGCAAAAACCGTCGACGGCAACGTAGCGCCGCATAAAGACATTAATCTAACTGGGACAAATTGATTTATAACTCAAACAAGAAACTGTGCCACCTCGGCCCTACTGCAACACGTTCTGCATTGTTACGCCATGAATATGCAAACAGTTAGAGAGGACAGTGCAACGCAAACAATAAGATCGAAGTGACGTCTACGCCAATGATTCCCAAAGTGGTCCAGGTCCTCCTAGGGGTCCACGAAAGACTCGACCGAGGTCTCACGTTGGCGTGACAGAAAAATGGGGGTTTACAATTCAGAATGAGCAGAAGTCCACGAAAAATTTTCTTGTTTCAGTGGTTTATACCAACTGAGGAGTTTTCTAAAATAAATATGACAATTTGATTGGTTCCTTGCGTTCTGATTAGATGTCAAAAAGTAAAGTTAGGTAGATTTTTGTTTTGATTGGCCAACTTACTTTTTTGACATCCACTCACGGCACAATCAGCTAATTTATCAATCGATCAATTATTCAGAAAACTGTTAATTCCTAGTTGGAACTCAACCGCTACGCAAATCTTCACATTTTTTTGTTGAGTTTTAGGAAATAGTAGGGGGGTCCACCGAAACCAGCAAAATTTTCTACGTGGTTTGTGACAAAAAAAGTTTTGAGAACCTGTGGTCTACGCGGAAACGCAGCTCGTTAAGCAATTCGGTAATGAAAAGGCCGGATTCCACTGGCCTTAGGCTTTATTACCCTATGAATTACTAGATGGCTAAATCGATTGGCACAGAACCTTGACTTCGGCCTGGTTATAAACTACTCGACCCTACTTCCTCAAACATTCGCGAGGGTCGTCACTGTCAACTGTATTTAATAAATGTTTCGTTGCGTTCGGATACCGGTTATCCTCTAACTTATCTTCCTCTTCTCTTTGCGGAACAATGATATTCATATACATACTTAGCACAGACATCGGCAGCGCAGTGTACTTTCAAATGTTTATACAGCGATCATAAAACGTTTCTAAATTCAAAATAGTACATGCGTAATTAGTAAAGTTTAGATTTGAATTACAACAACAATTGATTCCATACCGTTTGACGTTAACATGACGCATGCACATAACCGCGCATTATGATTGGCTAAAACATTTTCACGAACCCCCCCCTCCCCCCGAAATTTAGATTTGGAAGGACTTTGTAACCCATTATAGTGGTTATGCGGTAAGAGTGATTAGCTATACTATACATAACACCTTTAGACGATGACGCCATGAACGGACGAATGTAGACCTTGACGGCTAAAATATACATACTATACAAATAACCTCACAACGTTGTTACATTATTAGGGGAAACCATTATTTGCGTGAACAATACTCGACGTGTAATTATTATTTAAATTACAAATACCTTACAGAATTAAACCCATACGATATCTGGTTCATTGAGAAGTTTCAAGTTAAACAATGGTTAACACAACTCGCGTTCAAAGGTCAGCTCTGTATAAAAAAAACCGGCGGTTAATAAAATATTTATTATAGTAGGGGAACCCGGGATGCTAAATTTGCAGTTACTCGAGCGTCATTGAGACCGATTACATTTGGTAGATTAAATTATAGGAAGAATAAATGGTTATTTACTTTTTCCGCTTTTAGCGGTGGAAAAAAAGCTACAGACTTTAAAAACAATTTTTATTACTTTGGCTTACTGAAATTGTAAGAAAATTTTAGCGATTAATTAGGAGATTATTTCCTTAAAAATAAGTAAAAAATTAATCGCACTCGTACCTCGAGCACTAAAATGTAAGGGTTTAATTTTGTAACTTTGAAACCTTTCCATTCCATTACGTTACGCTCAAATCGTCAGATTTTCGAAATGTGCAGTTTTTAGCTATCAACTCACCTACCTTATCTTAATCTGACGTGCTGGTTGAGTATTTATGAAGTTAGTTAGTTAGTTTAGTGTAAGGTATAGTCCCTTATGTTTATCTGCCGCGCTCGAGTAACTGCAAAAATCCCCTCTTCGGCTCCTCTACTATTAGCCCTGACATCACAGATCGTTGTGGGTGTGTGTCTTGTACTCAAAAGGCGCACATAATTTATGTGTGTGTATGTCAAGCTGTAATCGGCACTAGTGGCGGCATCGAGAACGCGACCCGGTTCGCCGATCGAGAAAGCATCTACGAAACTCGGTTGAGGCCGCACACTACGGCTTATGCTTATACCACTTGGAAATCTTCGAATTTTTTTTTTATTCGCTCATACGCCTTCACTACAAGTAGGTAGATACTCATTCTGTGGTGCATTAATCAATCTAGGCTAAACACACAATTAACTACAGCATAATCATCATTTATCTACTTTATGTCTACAGATTTAGTTCAATCTAAAGATTTCTCGACTATTGACTGAATAAGAACGTTTATGAAAACACCAAAAAATGTTTATTGCCTAGCATTGATTTGTTTAAATTTCACGGCCACCGTTATGGTAGCATTTTGCCTTGACGGTGAGCCAAGATTTAGTTTCCATTATTAAACTGATTTATATTTATATGCCATACAATAACATGGTAAATCTTTGGATATTTTTACTATTTTATCATTTTAACTATACATTAATTATACATCGCTTAGATTAACATTAACTGAACGAATTCTACTGACGTTTTTATCAATTACTTTGCTTTTGCAAATGATATCTAACAAAAATGGAATTCATCATTAAATACCTGCTGTCATTTATTTGGTTCTTTAGTTTTAAGGTTAATAGCGTTGGAAATTTTTATTCACGTACTTCCACAGGTTTATAAATATACTAGTCGTATAGAGAAATCAAAATCTTTATTCATTAAAATTCAAATATTTTAGCTGGTGGGAGGCTTCGGCCGTGGCTAGTTACCACCCTACCGGCAAAGACGTACCGCCAAGCGATTTAGCGTTCCGGTACGATGCCGTGTAGAAACCGAAAGGGGTGTGGATTTTCATCCTTCACCGATCAAGTTAGCCCGCTTCCATCGTTGACTGCATCATCACTTACCATCAGGTGAGATTGTAGTCAAGGGCTAACTTGTAAAGAATATATAAAAAAAAAAATAACATTGACTTACTTGAAGAATCTATGGTGCATGAGTACATCAAACTAATTTAAAAGTATTAAGGCCGTCCGTGCGATGCCAGGGCGGCCGGCTTGTACATTTTTATTAATTTTATACGCGACCTCTGTTACAGGATTAAACCAATGCTACGCGGCGTACTTCAGTGGCGAACCTCGAAATCTATCGAGGTTTTATAATGGGCACTTCCGTATTCTACGCGCTAAAGTTATCTTTTAAATCAACGGGCGATCCGTTGGTAATCAATTCAAAACATAATTCTCAAGCATATATAGTACCAGTTTTTACATAATATATCCTTAACATTGAACCGTACAACCGTTATTCTTTTTGTTACATCAAAACAACCGTGCTTATCTTAAATTGTTATACAATTATTCCAAAATTTAAAATAATACTCGTAATATAGGTTTAATTTTACTCCATTAATAAGTTAAGTTATTAACTTTACCAATTAAATTCCAAACCCATTTTAATTTTAGTAATTTAAAAAAGATATTTGTTAACTTGAAAGTTAAAACTAAAACCTTAATAGTAATTAAGTGTTTTAAACGCATGTTGAATTAGTCCCACGACAAACAGCACATAATAAATTGGCTTAAAGAGAAAATTACTTTTAAGTCTGATAATTCAAATAAATGGTTTTAGTTTAAGGTATTATTAATTCAAAGCTTTTGATAAAAACACGCATAAGTAATTTTCATAGCAACATTTTTAAATGGGGCATCGGAATCGATTCAGATATAGGTAAGTAAGTACTCAAATAAAGTACACGCGTGTATAAGATTCCCAAGGTTTTTGGAAGTCGGTTAAATATAAAAAATAACAGTAACTGTATCGTAGATAGTGTCTTTATCAAGCCGATACTCGCAATTGCCTAGTTAGTACACGGCAACAAAAACGGGGTCAATTTTGACATCGTAATGCATTTGACCTACATGACAAATGAGTGACGTAGAAAAAAAATTGGGTAAAGTGCTATTCATGAGCATTTGTAGGCTCACTAAGTAGCCTCTTTATTAGATGATATCAGCTACATTCACATTGTGTGGACTAGAGAAGAGCGCATAGTTAAGTGAGGAAACGGTCTTAAATTGTATAGATGATTGGCGAAGTTAGTCAACGTTTTTTTTATGTCACAGATTCGCGTTGATCACTTTATGGTAAATGGTATAATATGAAACGTTCTTTCATAGAAGAGATAAACTGAAACTTAAGATTTAGGAAACACAGGGTCTAGGGCAGACTTAATAATAAAATCAACATTGTCAATCGATGGTCGTCCACTGCTGGACATAAAACTTGACCCGATAATAAAATACGAGTAGCTTGAGATAACAATGAAATATAACGATATAAAGCCCCTGTCCTTAATTAATTAGTACAAATAAGTCAATTTCTTGTACCAATTGTACTCACTTAGTTTTAATTTCTAAGCTAGGAAGTTCTAATCTAAAGCTACAAATTAATTCTAACAATAATAACACTAACGTATACAGACTAGCAAAACTTCACGGTTATACCCGAGTGTATACAATGTTTCCTCTTTAAAATATTAGTGTATATATAATAGATAGAAGATAATAATAAAATAATATTTCATTAAAACAACTAATGCGGCCAGTGTCGGTTTCGGGTCACACTATACGCGGTAAGGGGCACAAGGTAAAAGATGGTACATTGAAAGCGGCCTTAAGCCCAATAGCGAGCTGCGACCGTGTCGCTTCCTATTGGCGTGGAGGCGACAATGCCGGCACTGCCTCCGACTGCTCTGCTGCGAAGGTGACAGAATCGCAAAGGTCGATCACCACTTGATTTTAGTTCCAGCCCCTGTATTCTGTGTCACGCTGTGACAACGTTCGTTCCCATGGTAACTTCGTTGTTAGTGACATTTTAATTTTGACATCCTCTAAACAAAAAGTTCAAATGTTTAAAATTTTCTATTTCTAATGTAATCTTTGCATTATGTCACTTTCGCGAATCTAAACTGAACCATAAATTATTCAAAATCCAAGTTTGGACATTGAAATTTATTTATAAAACGCACGATACGACCTCAACAATAACAACTTTTCTTTATCGAAGTGGGGATTGCGGCCGACATTCTAATAAAAATTCAGTGAATGATGTGCGTTAATTGCGTTGCTATTTTTATTTCATATCTCACCCGAGATATGAACTTTGAATATGAAATCTTGAAATTGTTCAGAAGTGGGATTTTCTCACCAGACATCCCATGAATGTGTCTAGTATGTATTATTACCCTCGCGTTAGTGTTATGCGTTTTACAATATCTAATCAAAAATTATCTACTCAAATTTTACAAGAAATTTTGTATAGTACTTTCTTGTAAACGAGAGCTACTGCGGCCATGAAAACACAATTAATTATGTTTCCGGAATAAGTAGGTATGATGTGAGTGTGACTTTTGTTTAACATCGATACACCTGTTTCTTTTTCTGTTTAAATTTTTGTCTGTCTTAATTAATTTTTAGGTAAATTTTACAACGGTATTTTACTATGAAACAGAAATATGAAGCAAATCATCGATCATAAAATTTGGTTCTACGATTGCGACGACGTTATTATACATAGGTAAAACATTAATATACAAATACTAGCTTGTAGTTAAGTTCTATCTACAAACACCAAATGAAAATACTATTAGCATCAATGTTTTAAGATCACCGAACCATAAATCGGTAGGCAGTGACCCCAAAATCACTAAACAAGAGTAAGGGAGGGAAACACAAACGTTCGAGTTTTACGGGTCAATCGGCACCGCGAGCGGGTTTAGGGCCAACGGGGGAGGACCCTGACACAGATCCCGAAGCGTCAGCGGAGCGCCGCGGAGGCCTCGAGATTCGGTTGTTATAATATCATCGATTCTTCGAAGCACAATTTCGTGTTTCGCTCAAAATGGGTCACCACGCCTCTTCGTGAGCACAGAGTGCGTCGCGATGTCCCCGTCCTGAATTGCCACCTCGGCAAATTAACGTGCCACAGAACCATGTTCCAAATCGACTAATCGGTCATTTGCTACTTTCGAGACAGTTATTTGAACATACGTGTATTCGTCAAACCCCAATTACTTTCAGTCGGCTTTGTGTACCGAGTTTAAAATATACAAGTACATTATATTGTTTTCATTTACTTAGATATGCACATGCAATACATACGAAAACGATAAGCATTACAAACTCGTTCCATTTAGACATATTTTGAAAAGCATGTCTGTTTAAAATTTAAATCATATTTAAAAATGCATTGAGAAATAAACAAGTAGGTACAGCTAAAATACCTTAGTTAAAATGTAAACTCAGAAAACAAAGAGGTTCTTGTATTATTATTAATAAATGGTTTAACTCGCATTAACATGGACATAACACGGTTATAGCATAATCTAAAAATTAGGCATTTGCGACTAGGGAGTGTCCCACTACAGATGATTTATGATAAAGATTGTACAGCACTGGCAACGTTAGACGGAAACCATGACATTTACTAACAGTTACACAATGAATACGTTAAGGTTTCAAATAATAGAGCAATACAAATAATAGAACTCGATACAACATACACTATCCTCGTAAATCAAACGTACAAAAAGCAACAATGTCGGTTGTTGGTTCAACAGCTTTTGACTCTTGGAAACATTTAAATTAGTTGCTATAATATATTGAAAACTACACCTAAATTGAAATATAAAATACATGTACTATTGTTAATTATAAAATTTATAACTATTTCATCGCAGAGACTGACGTAGAAAACGAACGTACAAACAATGTATTGTGAAATCAAGACAATCAAGAAAGAAAGGCGCAATGCATCGAGCCGAAGATATGAGACGAAGACAACTTTCCATCGGTAGGTATATGCAAAATTTCACAAATTTTCGATTTTATATTACATATATGTACATATCTACTTATCTACCTACTATATGCATACATTAAGCTTTGAACGGCATTGTCAAACGCAAGACTATGTTCCATAAATTAAAGCACATAAGATACAGTGTAACATTTTAAATATGCCTCGAAGTTGTTTTCAAAAGATAAATTATAGAAAGTTTGAAATAAATCATCGTAGAATTCCTTACAGAAAGTCATGAACGAATACGGTTCGGTTGAAAAATATAGTAAGTACTCCACAGCAACAATAAACGGTTAATGTTTTCTCATTCTACTCTCCCCTTGTATATGAGTAAACAATATCAGCACTCGAAGATAAATTTGCTTCATTTTAATCAGACTGAAGCAGTGAGCAGTGACACGTATAAAATTTTTTGCTAGTCATTTGCTATGACTATTCTTTTAGAATATAATAAAAATGTAGAAAAAATACTAAACTATAACCCGCATAAATGTTAATAAAAGCTGCGATTGATGGATCTATATATGAATCTCAGTTATAAATCAAATGGCACTACTAATTTACGATTTAAATAATCTCATATTATAATCTCCCATTTAAAACTTAGAAAATTTAATGCAAGTTGTTTCGAAAGCAAAACGTATACAGTTTCCCAATAATGATTATGTAAGAATATCCAAGCCTGAACTATCTAGTTTCTTAACAGGAGAAAAGAATGGTCCTGATTATTGTGAACGTGGTTCAACGGGCCCTTTTGCGTCAAATCAAACCTACTCTTGCGACATAAACTTACGGAACTTATTCCTACACAATCAAGTTGCAAGTAAACACGCCCTGAGCTAAATTCTCAACATTTCAATACAAAGTTTATATTATTTAGACATATAATCTAAGAGTATATAAAATAGAAACGAGATTAACTGTGTATTATTACAAAATTTCATGTTGGTTGTCAATTCTAATGGACGACCAATTTTATTGGATTTTAATACAGATGTAGGATTGGACCTCGAAAAAGGGTATATTGTAAAGGTATAACTTGAAGAGAGTGGTAACAGAAGAAAATTAATTGTACAACTGAGCTGATAAAAAATGCTGCTAGCAACATATTTAATATACAAAACGAAATTATAATGCTTATTCAGATGCCATACCTACATATAATAAATCAATAGAGACTACTAGTAAGGTGTCACAATCGGACTTCTTTGTACATACATACCTACATTCTGAATTTAAACTAAACTAAACATATTTGAAAGTTAGTTAAAAGTGCATTGAAAAATAATATGTTAATTTCCGAGTTTACGTACTAATTAAGTCTTTACGGGAAGTAGTTGAAAATATAAAGTTAGTGAGTGACCTAGCGGGGCAACTTACGAAGTAAAGAGAGCTAAGAAAGCTCTTTAAAAGCAGCGAAGCTTTTTAAATTAAAACGGCGAAGTGAAACAGTGCCGTTATACAAAATATTTCTTATTTCAATTGACTTTAAAGGCGACTATAAACTACAAAGAATGGCAACACAATAATGTACCTTTTGTTTGAAATTAAATGTTTATGTACATTCAATATTCAAATTCATGCTCGAAGTTATTTTATATTGAAGATATTATAAGTGGTATTTACAAGTACATTGTCTCCTTTGGATGAGCAAGTCCTGCGTCTTTAGAGTAACCTCCGAGACGCAAGGTTATTGACCTCGGGAAGCGCATCCCGCAAATCCTTATCTTTTGCCGACGCCGATATACGTACAGGTACAATAGTCAGAGCATGTAAGATCGTTTAGTTTACATAGTATGTGATATTTTATCTAAAAATGATTAAACTATCAAAACCGCACTAAATAAATAAACGAAAAAAATAATAAAAAGAAAAATGTTTGTAGTCAAAGCAAACTTTAAAAATAAACTATCGGCTATTGAAGATGAAATGTGAATGTGTGATGTGAAATTTTAACAATATTTTTCGTAAAACAAGACTTATTATCTATCAACTGAATTGATATCCCCATTGTTCTTCTTTCAAATCGGTGCAAAATAAGTTAATAGATAATAGAAATCAGACGTTTAAATAATAATAAAGTGAAAAATGGTTGTTTTGTATTAGCTTGTGTCACTTACATAGAAATGATAGATAGTGTAACTATGTAAATGGAAAATCAGGTTATCTCGTACGTTACCATAAACACTGTGTGAGCACTAACCGTGTCTATACATTTACAAAATTACATTTACTTTATGAGAATATTTCGCATCAAACATTTAAAGTTTTCAAAATTTAAAAGCGAATCACGACAGCGAGGAAGGTCAAACAGGCCTCTTTGTAAAGGACCAAAAAGGTTTTAAATTTAGGTTCACAACAAAAAGAAGTCCAAAAAAAACATACGGGAGCGAGTCAGTTTCCGACCCGTTTTGTTACCTGCTTGAAAGACAAACGCGAACAAGTATTCGTCCTTTGGATTTATATTTACAAATCAAACCAGCAAGTAAATATAAGTAATGTACAGGTATCGGAAAACAAAGAATTTCAAATAATAGAAAATAATTTCAGACATTAAGATTTATCCTATGAAGACTAGGAAACAATAACAATGACTAGGAAGCTGAATTTAATATCTTCTTACCGAAAAAGGTTACAAATTTTGGGAAACAAGACAAGAGTTTTGAACGAAGCGCCTAAATATGACCAAATTTTGAAAGTAGAACACGTTAGTACACAATGAGTATACAACAGGCTGTGGGGTTCTCTTTTTAGGGTAAACGTAAACGAGGGTGCGGATGGAAACATCGCCATCGCATTAACGGTCTCGCAGGGGGCTTTTGGGGGAAACTCAACCGATATACATAAATTAAATTCAGTTAAAACACGAGACAATTGACAGTTCGTCGGTTTCCACACAGTCACCTATTAAACAGCGGTTAATGATAATGCCCGCCGTAAAAGTGACTCGATTTCTATGTCGCTCCCTCTACCTGCTCGACGATCAGCTTACACAACAAAGAAAGTTATAATGCGTGCGAGTAAAGTAACTTTCGCTATTTGTAGCGATGCTTCAGTTCCTATTGATATTATTATTAGTGAACATAATTATACAGCTAAAACTAAAACGGACTTAATACATAGCAAAGTTAATAAAGCTAAAATACGGCAAGTATGTGTAATTAAAACTAATGATGTTGTGCAAAAATCGTATTAACACTAATAAAATAATTATATTATACATCAACAATAATGATTATCACAGTAAAAACAAACTAGTTCCGCGTTGACACTAGCAACCGAAATAGCTCACCTCGCTAAGGCCATGATTTGCTCGTATAATCCAACTTTCCAAACTAAAGGCACCACTTCGTCAACACAAAAATCACCAGGAAGATAAGATGTAGTGGGTAAAATCCACTAAAGTACGAACTGGTGTATGAGACTACGAGTGTGTATTGCGTTTGACAGTTTCACTTCATCACATGGTCGGTGAGCCGCGCGAGCCACCGTAACGGACGTTCGGCGCGGTGCACCAGTGAGGGGCGACTGGTCGAGAGTCGGCGCGCCGCGGGGAGTCGCCTCGCTCGTCGCTTTAACGCTTGTTCACACTAGTAGATAAGTCGCGCGGTTTTCGTCACTGAGACGTGTCTCAGGTCGCCTACATAGTCACGTCTATAAACCAATCAAAGTTACTAGACCAAAAATCGCAGATCTAAGATCTACCAATAAAAGATCACTTGGTGAATACACGCGGGCACCTGGTTTGGTAAACTGACAATTCACCTCGTACTATGGATACTAAATGAGTCAAACAACGGTATTTTTAGATTAAAGAAACAAGAGGAAGCTCAGGAACTGTTTGCTCTCGTACCTCATTTACCCTTCTACTAGGACTGCTACCAGACATTTAATCCCTACATTGTCTATGTATGTCCATTGCACGTGTACTGAGGTTTGATTCGTCTTTCATTTTACGCACTGCAAAGCTACTTTTGATTAATTAAATAAAATGACTAATTTTGATTGCAAGCCTCACACTAGGTCCACTGTAAAGGGGCCGCACTCATCACTGAGAGGTCGTGGTTTGTTCCCCGCCCGCTGGACCATTGTTTTACCCACTCTTAACAAAGTCTTTTT
This sequence comes from Bicyclus anynana, assembly GCF_947172395.1. Taxonomy (NCBI): domain Eukaryota; kingdom Metazoa; phylum Arthropoda; class Insecta; order Lepidoptera; family Nymphalidae; genus Bicyclus; species Bicyclus anynana. The sequence continues at coordinate 10,420,329 of NC_069094.1, read as the reverse complement.
CGACAAATTGGAGGAGGACAGAAATATTGGTCATACTTAAAAGACATGGCAAATATTATTTACAAAAATATTAATAGAAATCGCGCAGCATGGTCTGCTAGTGTGTGCTAGGCTTTAGAGCTCCTCTCGCGCGAGACGCGGGCTGCGAGGGCGGACCGCGGAGCGCCTTCCGCCTGGCACCCGGGACAGCTGCGCGGACCCTTTCTCTGCCCCGACTCCGGTGAAAGCTTATGTATCATTAGAGTGCTCTTCAGTGGCCGGTATTATTGCATCGAGAAGCGCACGTAACACGCTATTAACCAAATATAGGTGGCTTATGTAAATAAGTAAATGATACACCTTGTAAGACAATGAAAATGTGATAATTATCTTGCAAGCTACGACTTCGTACCGCTTGATATAGCCTTTATTGACCTTTTTAGGGAAAATTAATAAAATATTCAAGCCGTTTTTTGAGTTTTAATGAGAGTAATGAACAGAAATTTATTGTAAGTATATAAAAGAAAATAAGCACAGCCTATTTTTACAGTAATCACTTTAGGAGATATTTCAGTTTAGGAGATATTTAGAGATAGAAAGCAAGAGTATTTACTAAATTTTTTTTTCTATTTTGATATTAATATTTCGATGTAATTCTAATGGATTTATTGAATCATTAATTTATCATACAATTCAATCATTCTATCGGCTCTTCGAAGGTTGGGGTCCCAAGGTGCTGGAATGGCGACCCTACACTAGAAAGCATTGTTGGTCGACTGGTGACATCAAGCGAGTCGCAGGGGTTTGCTGGATACAGGTGGCTCAAGAGTCATGTTTGGAAGTCCCTAAAAAAGGCCTATGTCCTGCAATGAACGTTCATCGGCTGATATGATGATGATGATGATTATGATGATAATAAATCATTCTATAAACATCTGTAGTAGGTATATCGATACACGTACATTTTTAAGGAGCATAGCAAAAGCTGTGATTTATTTATTACTGCGGTTCGATGATATAAAGTAGAGACATTTGAATAAAGACATGTTTTATTTATCTAAAGAACAACATTAACGTGTTATAGTGCGAACGCTGAGCGCTGTATAGAAAGTAATGTGAAAATGAATCAAACGTAAGCCAAGATTTCGCGCAAATTCTTCTCTCCGAGACGATGCGACGTACATTTTTACAGAGTCCAATGGCTTTGCGTTCTTTATTTGCAATGTGTCTAAAATCGGATATAACATTGGGTGCTCTTTATCATAAAAACAATATTGTAATTTTTTTTCATACTCTAATATAATTGTTTTCAATGTTTTTAATTGTTAACAATCCATACTTCTATACTAAATAATATAAAGAGGTAAAGTTTGGGAGGTTGTAAGGTGTTTCTAGATTTCCTGAACCGATTTCGAAAATTCTATTACCAATACAAAGCCACGTTATAATAATTTAATCCTCGCGGACATCCGAGACCATTGTTCGTCAGACGATGACTCACCAAGGTGGTCACGATCCTCAGTCATGAAGGACTGACTGGAGAGAAAGACATATTGAAATTAAACTTAACCATAGGTTAACATAAACCACAGTTAGTTTGAATTGAATATTGTAGGTACATTCAAACAAAGAATTACCTGAAAATGTTTAGGAGTGAAACATATTTAGAGGGTATTTGATGGGATAGCTGCTGGAAGTAGTCAGATTTTCATCTATTCATTATAATATTATATGTACTAATTTTAGCACTGTGTTTAACCTTAACCATGCGAATGTAAATCTTCTGCTTAAATAGCTCAAGTTTGCACCTTAGCAGAAATAAGCTAGGTAGGACATCGTTATTATGCTTAAATAGAGTTTCGAAGTATTATATTCTCTCTCTCTCTCTCTTAAGGTATAGATTTATCTTAGTTACAAGATTTTACAAATTTGAAATAACTAGAGGACGTCTGTTTCAAATTTGTAAAAAAAAAGAGAAATTTAGCTTTTAACACCGCTGAAACTAAGGATGTTTACGGGATAAAAACCACAATTCTTTCTCCTTTCTAAATTTTTGCGTGAAAAAATAACAAACTTTCGCGTTTACAATATTAGTGGGATATGGTGTTGGTAATTATAACATCTAGTCTAGGTATAAAATATTCGTCAGAATACATAAAGCTAGCCACCCACCATCCAATAAGCTGCAGCGCTAACGGCTGGACATCCGATAAAACTGATCGTGTTTTGGTCGCGATCTGAATGATGTCATGCACATCACGACCAACACACGATCAATTTTATCGCATGTCCTACCGTTAGCGTTGCAGGCACATGAACTTATTGGATGGTGAGTGGCTAGCATTAACCAATGGCACCGTCGATATAACTTATCAACCAAAATCACGATAAAAACTACTCGATTAGTAAATACTTTTTGCAATGTTCCTTTACATAATGGCACCTATTTATTTATGTAACTAAACTTTTACACTATTCTCTCTACGCTTTACTTAGCGCCAATTTTACAATCTAAGCAAAAACTGTGAACTGTAACTAAACCATACAAAAACTGTATTATAATATAGCGTTGCCTGTTACTTGTAATTTCACCAGAAACTATTATCACTAGCGAACGTCCGCAACATCGTCTTATATCACGATTTTAATATATTTTTTTTATTCTTTACAAGTTAGCCCTTGACTACAATCACCTGATGGTAAGTGATGATGCAACCTAAGATGGAAGCAAGCTAACTTGTTAGGATGGTAGGAGGTAGGATGAAATCCACACCCCTTTCGGTTTCTACACGACACCTTACCAGAACGCTAAATCGCTTGGCGGGATGTCTTTGTCGGTAGGATGGTAACTAGCCACGGCCGAAGCCTCCCACCAAACAGATAAACTGCTAAAAGTAACCAAATAATACAATTTAAGAGCACAACTTATTTGGCTTAATACAGCCTCCAAAGCAATCATCATAATCATCAACATTAACAGCCGATGGACGTCCACTGCTGGACATAAGCCTCTTTGCATGGACTTCCAAACAAAACGGTCTCGCCAGCATCCAGCGGCTCCTTGAAATCCGCTTGATGTGATTTCTTAATTCTCTGCGTGTGAGAAGTCTGCCAATCCGCATTGGGTCAGCGTGGAGGACTATTGGTCTAACCCCTCTCATTCTGAGAGGAGACTCGAGCTCAGCAGTGAGCCGTATATGGGTTAATAACGAGGGAGATAAGACCGTAAATGTATGTATCTCTAAAGGCATCTCCTGTAAGACTTGGTGCTCCACTTACTGGGACGTTGAGACCGATGACTTCATGGAGATTAGTGGGTTAAGTCATATCATTATTGACTTCTTAACCGTGGTTGGATTACCGGTCCCTCTATGAAGAGTATCGAATATCTTATCTTCGTTGTAGATGCTGAGCTGTGTATGGTTGAATGTGTAGAAAGGCACTGTTTGTAGTTTTGTCGGCGTTCGGGTCTTAAACATTCTTGAAGTGTCCAAAGGGGTTCTAAGGGGTTTTTTGTTTTGAGGGTGTCTAAACCAGCCATAATTACTAGTTGATTGTTGTGTGTGGTGGCAACTTTCTCAAAATTTTGGCGTTCAAAAACTTCATCAAGCTGTGAAAACCCACAAATAATAAATACGGAGTAACCAAAAAAGTAACAGATTATATTAAATATTTGGTTACTCAATTGTTTCAGCTCCACCTAAATTTTTGATAATTTGTTTCAATGTACAGACGCCCGGTTTTTACTCTGTTATTATAGTATAGATTTTAAGAGCGACAGCAACTGCCATAGATTCACTCGCGCACACTTTCCACGATTAACTTTCTTATTTACTATTCGACTTGACCTTACCTTTCTATAACATTCACTTTAAATACAGGTAAATTTTAGATATTAATTCGCCTGTCAAAACCTTTACCTTTTCATCACTGACACCAAAAACATTGAAAAAAAATCACGTTTCTCATTAAATTATTTTTACCTATCCAACACATTCATACAGTCAGTCAGTACTTGTGTATAACTTGGCAAATTCGTTCGTAACACTCCCGATGATCTGCGGGGGCCGGGAGTCGGGTTGCGATGACAGATAAACCCACAACTTATGCACCCTACTTCGAGCCTCTGCCCCGCGCGCACGACTTTACACCCGCGTAGTTTTTCTCTCCCCGTCGCCCGCATATCATGGGAGTGTCATCAACGAACTTGCCAAGCTATTGTGTCGTTATGACGCGTTGAAAAGTGCCTTAAAAGACATCTTGCTTTCATTCACAGACAAAGAAAAAATAATAATAATAATAGGGGTGATGACAGTTTTTTAAATCGTACTCGTATATAAATTAGGAGTATGCTAATAGTAAAGCAATTTTGTAAAAGTTACAGGATATCTGCGACCATTACTTTCGGAGCTACAGGGATTTAAATGGTCAGATTTGCGGCAATGCCACGAATCCCTCAAAAACGACCCATACAAAATGGCTCGAATCAATGACGTCGTTGATTTGCTGATCGTTAGATTTGTATGGCGTTCAAACAAAATAACAAATATCTTTGTTATTTGTTCATGTATTGAAAAATGTCCCGATTAATGTAAGGAAGCTAAAAATGCATGAATTTTCATCTAATTACGATAAAAGTTTTATAATCTCATTTATTTTGAAAACATCCGGCCAATATTTGTTTTTTTACATATTAATTAGTTAATATTGATTTTATTTACCCGAATTTCTCATAAAAATCAATATATTCAAACCTAGCCATCATCCCCATTAATAAATTAAGAGGGTTCATATTGTTTCCAAATACGACTACTTACTCCTTCAATTGTGTGAAAAGCTTGTACCTACTGAGCACAACAATAGTGTAACGGGGGTTGGGGATTTAACCTAGAACAAAATAGAAACAACCCCTCGGATTTAAGCGCAAGGCGTGTACAGTACAATAACACATTAAGCTTTTTACTTTGTACCGCGATACTGAAGGTAAAATATAAAAAAAAATTGTAATTGGATTTTTATTTTGTACTAGCTAACCGGCAAACGTCTATCATATAGATTAAAGATTTATTTCATATAAATATACTAAAATCGCGATTTAATACTGGGTGTTTAAGTAGAAGGCTGAAAACACTTTACTATAATAATACCAACTATACTTACCTACTATAAAAATGCTATTCACTAAATAAATTAATAACAACCAAAAAAAAAATTATGAAAATCGAACTGTTCCAAAGGCAGTATTTATTTATACACTAACAAACGCCACGCGGTTTCACCCGCGTAATTCCCGCTGCCGTAGGAATGCGGGGATAAAATATGACCAGGGGGTAGTGTAGCTTCTCAACAATGGAAGAATTTTTCAAATCGGTTCAGTAGTTTCGGAGCCTATTCAATGCAAACAAATCTTTCCTCTTATAGAACGTAGAAGTATAGATTAGAATACCAAACTTTTCAGGCAATCTCCTTCTACACAATAAGAATACACATCCAACACATAAAGGATACTCATACACCATACGGTTAATAGGTTTGGTGCTTTTAGAGAGCTTTCACGTAGCAATCGAGAGAACTGGAAAGTTACTCGTAGCGGAAATCGAATTACGTTGGAGATGGTGTATCGATCAATATGATTTTCGCGCATCTGTTTCCGGGTAACACGATGAATATTAGGCATTTTAAAACTATAATCTCTCTCTATCTCTCTAATATACCTGTACTAATATTATACAGGGTGTATTTCCCATAACTGTGGGGTTATTTATTCTTTACCGAAATTAATTAATTAAAAATGTTCAAGGAACAAGTGCTCTAAAATTAATATTTTCGGAGTAAATAATATTTCTTTTGTAAATAGATCTGAAAATGTGTCCCTTAAACGCATCTTTATAATTATGACGTAGCCAAGTTTTTATAATGCAAGGATAGATAAAGGCGTGTGTTTTACAGGGATAGTCGAATTTATTTGAATTACTTTGTATAAAAACATGAAAAAAAAATATTTTTTAGTAAAAAAGTTCGGCTCCTATAAGTGGACTCGCAAAAACCTTGAAGTTAGAGGAACCTGGCACCCTGTAGAGGTAAAGTTATCCACTTGTCTATAGGTACAGTCAGTCCACCTAGTGGGGGGTCGACCAACACTGCGCTTACTAGGGCGGGGTCGTCATTCCAGCACCTTGGGACCCCAACGTCCATCGGATTTCATTGTATTTAATTTTTCAAAATTAATGGCTGACGATTTTTTTTTATTATGTTACAAACCACAGAATAAATAATAAAAAATATATTTGTATACTTCTATTTTAAGACCACCGAGATTATATTATTACCCAGACATCGAAGAATCCTAATAAGTCTTGGATCGAACCTGAGAAACCTTTTTAAGTCGAAAGCTAATTCACCTCTAGAGTTTCCACTCGGTAATATAAACCTAATTTACTTGTAAATTGTAGGAAAAACATAATTAGAGCAGACATGTGTGACGGCCTCCGTGGCGCAGTGGTATGCGATGGACAGACAGAGGTCCTGGGTTCGATCCCCGGCTGGGCCGATTGCGGTTCTTAATTGGTCCAGCTCTGGCTGGTGGGAGGCTTCGGCCGTGGCGTAGCGTTCCGGTACAATGCGTCGAGCCTCAATAGCTCAACGGTAAGAGCGGTCGGACTCATAACCGAGGGGTGGTGGTTCGATCTCCGCTCCTTGGTCTATTGTCGTACCAACTCCTAATACAGTCTTTCCCGATTAGTTGGAGTTGAATAGGAATATTGGTCATATTTAAAAAAAATATCGTGTAGAAACAGAAAAGTGTGTGGATTTTCATCCTACTCCTAACAAGTTGGCCCGCTTCCATCTAAGGTCGCATCACTTACCATCAGGTGAGATTGTAGTCAAGGGCTAACTTGTAAATAATAAAAAAAGAAGTATTACAGAACGTATTTCCATCTATATAAACAAAATCTAATTATAATGAACAAATAAAGAGTAGGGCACGTCGCGACATCGAACTCTCGAGTCGACTGTCTTTTCTCTGGCTGAGAAAGCTTGGAACACGGCTGGTGAAAACCTTGTGAGTTACGACCCACCTACCAGCTGTCACGACTCGTGCGCGCCTTTATACTCCCGTTCATGTTGAGAACACATGTAAATATTGAGAAAACACTCTTACTAGACTCCCAGTACTAGACACTTAGGGACAGAAAACTTGCTCTACCAGTATAAGGCATTTTCAAAAGAGCAATCTATGAGTAGACAGTGTTGAATAGTAAAAAGATGGTCCAAAATTGTATAGAGCCCAGGATCAGTCATTGTACCCTGGCGGAAATAAAAGAAGATTATTTTTTTAACTAGTTTCGATTATACTGATCTACGAATTTACTTTAATTATTTCGAAATAATATTGATTCTCCCCCAAGAACTGCAACAATAATATGGGTAATTTATTTCTTTATAATTAGTTAGATTTATTCACTTATTTGGATTTTATTTTTTTAAATTTTAATGATGCGGGGTACGAGTGGACCTGAAATGGACCATCTCTTTTCAATACGATGTAACTCTCA